>NW_020170453.1:0-18272 GCF_000524195.1 Echinococcus granulosus | reverse complement strand
ATTCATAACCGAATGTAAGTGGCAAAAATATGGTAATTGGCGAGCCCTGTTTAAAGTCCCAGATCTTCATTCATACATACTACTGGCTTACACAGGTTGACCATTTATCACGCGTTGGCCTTTTGGAGTATGAGTTACGGCCTAACTGCGTCAACTCCAGTTCTTCTTCTGCTGCTTCTGCTGCTCGGTCCGCATGTATGCATGTGTGCATGCCTGCATCGCATCATCTCTTTTTTATCCTCGTGAGATTAGTTTCCACCTTAGTAGCCTGGTAGGAAGGACGTGGCCTCGGTCGTTCGGTCTTCAGTTCTATGGTGGACACTTTCATAACGTTCATATGTTATTCCGCTAAAGTCCACACTTGTCCTTCAGCAGAACACAAGCAATGCGCTGAAACTGAAAGTGATTAAATAAAAAGAAATTCTAGGTTATTTGTGGTTTCGATAATCCTTCCATTATGAGCTTGCCACGGACAATGTCCCATGACGTTCAAGTTTGTCGTCTAGTGAAAGCAATCGGAAGAGAGCCCAGCTACTTTGCATTCACTTGTCTATCTACTAGCATATCTATTCGCCTACCCTCTCATCGTTACCACTAATATGATGTAGCACCTGAGTCGGTACTGAGGAGGTGGTAATGCATACAAGTGTACATGCCGATGTACACAATTACTTGCTGGTTGCAGCCATTAATGTACCCTCAACGACACGATGGTGGCGCATACTGCTGGCTGAATTACTTTCCTATCGTAATGCAACATGATTGTTTTACCTAATTTTCAATCCTATGTAGTGCAGGTATGCTTGAGTAGTTGACTGCATATGCACGTGTCAGTTATTTAAAGAGACTGGTATTGTTTTAAGGGTCATCGTCGGATCTGTCTGTCACACCGATCTCGAACTGATTTGCAACAGGAGCTGCCAAACCTGGCTTTTTGCATGCTGGCGTTTATGGCGTCCTCTTTCTAGCAATTCAGATGTCAAATGGAGTAATTACAAAATGCCAATATGTGTAAGTACGTTGTTCTCAACAGAGTTACGAATTTACGCAATCCTGCCATCTGGAATTAAGCAGTTGCTGGATGATATATCCACGTTGTAAGATCGCAGTGTGAACAGAACCTACGTGAACTACTCTCGAGTTTGTGATGAGAGTGATGTTGGTATTATTTAGAAGTACTCACACATTGCTTGCTTGCTTGCCTCGGCCATGGCAACAGTGTTAGGATAAAGCCCGGATAGATGGTTGCTGTGTTCCCTGGTCAGTCTATATTTCCACTAGTATGAAAATGGTCATGCACTACTTCGATTCCGTCGTACACTCTATCCATCGACCAATAACTCGGATAAACACGCGCCTCTACCAGACCAAGGCTACATTGAGGATACGCCCAGCATGCATCTTAGAGGCCAGTTTTGTAGCTCGAAGGCGCGCATTACCTTCTGCAAGGCAATTGACACCTCAGTAATTGAGCCCAATTGACAGCGCTTACCCTACAATAAGCCAGTAATGGAGAGCAGAGGAGGGTGTGGTGGATAAATTCGATGGTTTATTGAGCCTGTCAGTCCGAAGACTGCGGAGCATCGATTGCAAGGTGGTGACGATGATGCAGTAGTGAGCATGAAGTGCGAGTTAGAAGACTGTTAGGCATAATCGATGAAGCGTGAGTGAGGATGATAACGTGAATCAGGTCTTGTGCGAGAGGGAGACTATGACAAGTGCATGTAGCATGAACGATGGTATGAAGGAAGGCACATAGATTCCTTCACTTGTCATGAATGAATGGAGGGACCTCTTGAAGAGCCATGGTGAGTGATGAGTGATGTGGGCGGTGATGGAGTCGACTAGGGTATGGTGTAGTCCATTGTGGAAGGGAGAGTGAAGACAGGTGTTTGGCTTCTGTATGTAAGAAGTACGAATTGGAGTCCGCCGATCCAGTGGTGTTACTAGGAGACGTGGAACCATCGAATCTGCAATGTGAATAGAGTAAAAGGTGATTCTTAAGACGTGTGCGTTGAAGTGTGCAATAACAGATGATGGAATGGGAGCTCTCCATTTGCAAAGATTAGGAGGTGAAAACCTTCCCAGTATAAAGCCTCTACCTTTCTTGTTCCACGTATTTGTAATAAGAGGTTCAGAAAATAAATTCTACAGGTTCCACTAGTTTAAAATGCGAATGCATCTTAAAATGATAAAGCGTTACATGATCAACTCGCGGAATGTCGAAGAGTTGGATTGATCCTTTGCTGAGAGGTCTGTTTCGGCTTTGTCAATCGGAGAGTGAAGAGGGAGATTGGAGAGAGGCGATAGCAACTCACAAGCAACTTATGAGTGTGCAATTGTGCGTCGCACACATCCATATACCAAAATGGTGTTCTGAAAGGGAGTCTTTTATCCTGTGTCACCTGAGCAGTCAAGAGTTCTTGATCGTCTTAGCAATCGACTGCTTGATTTCCTCTTGACAGGCTGACCGTCTAGCTGACATTCAAATCTTGTCCTGAGGACGCAAGATAAGGAGTTTAATTCGTCGGGTGGCACAACGATATGTGAATGTGTTTTGTCACCTTGATGAATGACAATGGGATAGCTAAGTCAGGGCTGCGAGATAGTTCATGATGAGCGTATTTTATATTATATGGAATCTGTGGTGCTACTGCATTTTCAGTGGTTAAGATCGGGTCACTATGTATTTTTCTGCAACAGGAATGGTTTGTAGCTCCCAATCAGCTCATTTTGACGCAAGAGGGGACCACCGTTAATAGGTTGACCAGTTGGGAAGTCTAGCTATGATTACTTTAAAAGACAGAGCATGTCCCTACTCGCTCTTTCTGTATAGATCATCCCCGCTACCATCCTTTGCCATGAATAACACCCACCGCTATGGCACTCAGTTCCACCCGTCAAGCAACTTGCTCATTCGCTTAGCGAGACCTGAAGATGGTTGCAAGTTACACACACAAACCTTGCTCGTTTTCCGCCTAACGTAGTGACAAATGTTGTGCAACAACAAATTCTTTGGTGAAATGCAGAATACTAGATAAAAGTCCATGCTCACTTGTTCATTCAATGGCGTGAGGACTTTGGTAGCCACGGTTTGGGTCTGGCTTATCCCACATTGGAGTCATCGGAGTTCTGTCAATGCATATCGCCGGCCAAACACGGCGTAAACTAACAATTAAAAACTAATTTACACTGGTGCTTCCTGCAACGTCTTCAGAGCAGACTCGGGTGCTTCATCGTTTTCGTCCTAGTGGCGAGTGGGCAGCTGCATAGGTGGACGGTGATTCAGGTGAGTAGGTAGTGACCCGGACAACTTAGCTCAACTCAATTTGTTGCATAACAAGGTAATCGCAACAGATTAATGCGGAATTTGACGATGGACGCTGAGGCTTCCAATTATTATTGTGTATTAGTTAATTGAAAGCGAATTCGAAGCGGTGCAAGACCAGCTGTGTTCACTCAAATGGCATAGGGGTTTGCAATTACCATTTTGACTGTCAGATGTCATTTCACCAATCCTTCTGAATAGCAATCGCAGCATATTAGCGGACCTGGTCTGATCATTCTTAGTCGAAGTGTCATACAACTCGGGCAGGAAAAATCACACCTCTGTGTAAGTTACATAGATCACACCAACCATACAACCGACTGGAATGCAAAATTTTCACCTTCAAAGTTTTTTATTCGCCCATTTTTGCCCTCAGAATGATTCATATCTGAGACGCAACAAGAAACTCTCACTACATAAATCGCCCAACAAAGCCTCAGTGAATAGAAGTAGCGAAGAAAATATATTCGCAAGGGAATACAACGTGGCGCATACAGACAGAGCAACTTGAATATTGCACACGGAGTTTAAAAGCCTGATAAGTTCTTTAATTTGTAGTTTCTCAATTCTTCACAACAGTAGCATCTCCGGTATTTTCTGCTTAAACGAATAACATTCGACACACAGTTCCTTTTTCGGGGTAAATGAAAATGATCTAACCCGAATCTTGCATTGACACTGTAACTTGACAAGAGTAAACTGACGGAGGTAATGTTTGATGTGATCTGCCGAGGCTGCCAATGTGACAGGGTCAGATAAGCCTGGGAAGGGGTGGGATCAGTCTCTCTTGCCTTAGAGTAAGCAGTGTTTAAATTCCCATCAATTAGGTACGTTTCGCTTGTCAGATTGTCTCATTTTCTCACCTTCTCTCATTGTACCGTTTTCGCACTTTTACGCTACATTGCCATGTGTTTTCGTGTTAACTCAGTCATCTCGACGAAACGCCGCCCAAAAATGCACAGAAACAGTGTACCAGTGAACGAGACTTTGTGCATTCATCTTCGACGCTCTTTGGTTGTCATGAAGTACACCGCCAATTATTGAATGGGATCTAGTGACAGCGCCTTCAACACGCTTCTCTCACAAACGCCGTCTACCTTATCCAGCTATGCTCATCAGGCTATAATGCCTTTGTAAGGTCGGAAAATGAACTGTGGCATGATTTGTTTGCCATCGTCAAAAATAGGTATCAAAACGTATGAAAGTGTTATGCAAGTACGTGCACTGACTAACTATTTTATGAAAAGAACGATAGAACTTCCCTTTCCACGTCTCTGCTTCCTACGTCTCTCATACAAATCTACCTGCCAGCGAGCATTACAAATGAGTGTCAGTTCTTTGCTAATAATCTCTTTCAGTTAAGGCCAAAGAAGACTTGGCCAGAGAACAACGCAACACTCTTGGATTGCTTCCCTTATTTTCGCATTTACTTGCTTCCTTCTTCTACTCATCCTCTCCATCCCTCTTTCCTTCATTCAATCATCCACTTCCTTTTTTCGCGGCCTTAAGTTGTGAAAGTTTTGGCTTTTATGCGGTGCATAAATTTCCACTTGTTGCTGTCATGTAACATTCTAAATTTTCTTTTCGCCTTAGCATTATTACTTACACCCCATCCTCCCTTCCCCCATTCCTTTCATTGAATCTCCCTCTTGCTCTCTACTCCAAGGCGAAGAGGTCCAAATTTTGGCCGTTTGCATCCGCAGTCTCAATGCCATCTCGCCCAGCTCCTTCATCCTCGTCTGCGTTTGGAGCTGGGTCTTTATTTGCATCACGTCCACCACCAGGACGCACCATTGTTCTAATCAAAAAAGTCATCTCTTCTAATTGTACTCCTATGAATCTTCTGTAAGTGGTCAAGAATAGTCTATCCAACGTGTGAGAATGATACTTTACTGTCAGCTCTTCATTTGAATCAGCGCATTGATGGTCCTGCCCTGTAGCATAAGTGGAAAGCTTTGCTTATTTATGCTTACATTCAAGTCAAAGTTGTGGTGGCTAGTCAGTTATCTTCAATCCCATCAAACACGAGCTCGAAACCCTCCTAGGCGCTAAATGCTTGAAACATCAACGATTCATCGAGGCCACCTGGGGGTAACGATGATTGTTTACTCTCCTCTTCCATGTGTTTGCCTTGCTAGAGACAATCAATGGGTAGTGAATACAGTTTTCTGACAATCTGATAGAATAAATGATCATTTGTTTTCTGCAATTGATAAGAGCATAGAGCGAGGGTCCTCGTATTTGATCCGCAATACACAATGCCTCCATCACGAACTTGGCATTATTTAACATGGAAATACAAACCAATTCGATTTGATTCGTCAATTCTATCGAGGAATGCTAGGAGCTATTTGGACCCTTGGTGGAATCACCCAGAATATGTAAGTACGTGGAAGAAATGCATGTCGCCTTCGTCAACTAAGTGAAAACAACTTTACCTTATTTGTCAAGTCCAACTCTGCCATTTGGCATCATGGGCTATTCACTTTAGAATCTTCCAATACCAGGCAGATGGATTTGGAGGTAGGGGAATGGGAAAATGCATGATGGATTATTACAAGAGACAAGTTTGGGTGGAAGAAAGTGGTAATGGGATAGGCTCAGCTAAAGGCAGGTGTTTTCGAGGTTAAATCATATCTTGGTCGGAAATTGAAAAAAAAGAATAAAGGAAAAGATAGAAGGTAGGGCGGTGATATGTAGGTGTGAATCTTCGGACTCAACTGAGATGCGATAGAACTATCTAAAAGGATTAACGGACCCGACCTCACACTGACCAATAATCTTTGAGGAACTGGTCGGTTGTTGGCGTAATTCGGCTTGACATCCGCATACCGCGATGACTGTCACTTTTGGAGTTGCTCACTTGCTCACCTCACGTCCGTCCTCAACAAATTGTCTCTGCTTCTTCTATCCACTGCTCACATTTGCACTTTAGAACTTTAAAGGACACTAGGATTGCATGAAAAATATGGATCCTGCAACAATAGCTCTTTTGAAGGGCAAATGAAGAAAGAGGCCTCTCATTACGCACTAGCAGAAGAATTGGCTTCCCAGGTTTCTACCGCAGTGCTTGCCAAGTTAGGTGGAGAGAAGGAACATGTTGATGACGACAACACGGACGATGATTATATTATATAGCAAGCCCTTCGGAATGCGGATATTACATCTACAGCATCGTCAATGCATACTTGCTCTTCCTCTGTTGCTGACAATTTCTTGAGTCTAGGAGTGTCTGTTGTGAAATCTATGCCCTTTCTTTCCATCTTTTGCGAGGAAACAGATGGAATGTGTAATGTGAGAGAAACAAGAGTAAACTGGTAAATTATTTTGCCATCTGACTCAGTGCTTAACGAATTAAATCCAAGTTTGTCATCAGCCTGTAGTTATGTTATGTCGTCTCACACTAACCTCCGTGAGTTTGGGAGCCCATTGGTTGTCTTCCTGTAATTTAGCATCACATGGACACCAGAACTTGTTCAGTCAATTTGCTTTGCATATGTGAACAAAAAGAATTACATCCCTGAAGAGACGAAAAATTTTGCTCAACTTTGCTATTTAGTACGCTTACTACTAAGATCTGCTTGTTTGACAGCAAAATTCATTACGGTATTCCAGCAATTGTATCGTTCAAATAGTCATACTAATCGAGGTTATGTTCAAGTCGACTCAATCCAAGAAGATATTTTTTATCAAATTATTTTCAAAATTTAAAAGTCTTTTGTAAACTATGATTTCGCATAGCGCCAGCTGCAATAGGCGACTTAGAAGAGTAAAAGCGTATAGATTTGGCCTTTGGATACATAAAGCACTACATAACCGTCAAGGAATACATGTTCAAATATGGCCTGGGGACAAGGATGAAGTTCTGCTTCACCTTTCACCTTGAATGCCTATTAATTTTTACTGCAAATATATTGGGCTCCTGGGTCTTCTGACACTCATCTGCCGACTCTAGGCTAAGGCGTGAAGACGTGCACAGACACGCGTCATCAAAAATTTGTTCCCGCTTATTCACTATTACTATCAGCGATTTAACTCAGAAGGACCCAATTGTAGCGTCCTGGGCCTCCCTGAAGACGAAAGAAGACAAAATACTCGGGCAGAATATACATTCGGCGCAGAGAAGGTATCTGGGCTATTGGCATGGCCCAGAAGGCCAGCCCACCCAGTGAGGTACAAGGGGGCTAATTCAAAGTACAAAAGTGGCGCCTCACCAATGCCAAAGGGATAAACCGCTATCGTATTACACAATGCTACACCTGGAGCCGCGACAGTAAACCATTCATTCAAAAAGGTACCTGGTGACCTTAAAAATTAAGATTGGGACAGTTCATAAAGATAAATATTTAAAAAAGTAACTGCGTGACAGTTAAGATGATTATAGTAACACTCGAGGAGACTGAAGTCTTGCACATGTACTGAATTAGCAGAGCAGGAAATAGTTATTTATTCCTTTAAAAGCAAACATGTAAACCATAGTAGTTTTTAAAAAGTGTTTTGTCATTCTTGTTTCCATTTTATTTATGTTTATGGACGTACAAACGCCCAAAGATGTGTAGATGCATACATACATATTGCCTTATTAAATGTGGAAAATGAAATAAAGTAAATTAAGGACATTTTGTCTCCAAAGTCAAAGCTTATTCACGTTTGTTTGTTATGCTGGACAATTCCTCACGTAAGTATCTTGAAATGTAGTTGCATCGGGTTCGTCTTGTTGCTTAAATGGAAAAATCCCAGTGTATAATGGGTTCTACTTGATAGCAATGATGTTTTGGACCTCAATTCGACGGGAATGTACTTCTAATGGGGCTTTATCGGATGAGCATGGAGGCATTACCGGACAACACTAAGTGGTAATTCTGCCTTCGATATTACTTCACACATTGCTCAGGTAAGAATGCCTTATCATTTGTGAGCTGTAATTATACCTTTTATTCAGTAGTGGATTCAATAAACGTGCTGTTTTGGGCGGCAACGTGCCTTTACCCGTTATTCCCAGGTCTTTTTATAATTTATGCATGGCTGGAGAGGTTTCGGCGGATTTCATACCACATCTTTGGTCTTCCTTTATCCGCTTTGCTTTCCCTTACGATGCTGGACAACATGGAGTTCCTCGAAAAGCATAAGGCCTTTCAAACTGAGGAATTACCGGTAATTGCCGACTTCTTTAACTATCTCATTTATGCAACTGTTCTCGTACCTCCTTGTCCCCCCCCCCCCCCCAGTTTTGCCTTTTTGCCGAATCATTGATGATCTCGAGGAATCAAGCACCAACTTTTTCCTCTATAGCAGCTCCACTCATTCAACCGCTTTTCTGAGAGAACTCATCCTCAAAACCACCTGAATTACAAAATCTACAGTCAGCTAGGATTCCGAAACATCTTCAGTTGTCCACCTCGAACACCATCAGCCACTTCTTCATCTGTCTGCGCCTATCGGCAATCCTTTATAACCGTAGCAGTCGGCGCAAATCCACATCGCCTAATTTCTGGCTCATTTGGTCCGTGGGTGGGAGCCAATGCCTTAAGTTAACATACACTTTTCGTACTTCAGCGGTGTCAAGCCATCAGCTTTCGTGTCGGATCTATGGAAGTCGTAGGCTCGCACCGTGCTCCTCAAACATATGCCACATATCATTTCAGGGAAGGTGTGTCATCTGATTTGCCCTTGTCGTCTCAAACAAGCAAGCAAGCTATGCTGCCCCGCGAGTTGTTGAGAGCAGATAAGTCGGCTGTAGGAATCCTAGAATAGGCCAACTGCTTGCTGAATAGCTCCGCAGCGGGCGCTATCATTATGATGCACCGAACTGGTGGTGGGCATAATCGGCTGTCAGCGTAGCCTTTGCGAAGCAGACACTGACCAGTGTGCTAGGCCCATGGCCGTGTACCACCGAGAGGGTCTACTCGATCAGATGGAGCGTAATTCACCTCGTGCCCGACCAGTGCTACGATGCCCTTGCTGATCATCGAGAGGTCTGGCGTCTAAAGCTTCTCAGCTTCTTTACCATCTCTTCATTCCGCCTTATTTGCTGATCCCACTACAATTTGATGTCAATTCTTACAGTTTTGGTACAGTTATGAAATATACTTGCGAGTATTATTTCCTTCTTCAATGTTTTGTTAATTATTCATCGTTTACTTGGTTTATCTGCTTGACGTAATGCAAAGAGGGATTTTTGTTTGCAAGATCATCATTTAATTCAAAGTGGCTTTGATGAGCCCGCCGATTGGCGGAGTTAGTTGCAAAGCCTCAACTGGGAATGAACTGTGCTCCGAAGTGCTTGCCCTCAGAAAGGAGCAATCGCCAGGCAGTAGACTCGAATTTTCGATTCATCCTCACTATGTTCAAAGTAGAAATCCTTTGCTATCGTTTTGAGTTTGGCGCAAACAGGTCTTCCTCAAAGGGTGTGAACATTGTCCTCCTAAAAACGCGTAGTTTTGTTGTAGACGCGAAATGCTTGGTGCGGAAGTAATTCGTAGAACGAGGGGAAACCTGACGATTGGGTAAGCGTTTCCCACTTTTTTATTGTCTCCTACTCTGAGTCTTTTATCGCATTACCGCCGGAAAGTTTGTGCGGTTTTTGATGTGCCACTGTTACAATGATTGGGTGTAGCGTGAGTTTTATAGCCCCACGTTAAGGTGTTACTTGTGTTGTCTTTTGTGATGCATTGTTTGGTTAGCGAACGAGTATCTGATAGGCTGTACCCATGAAAACTTCACTTATTGCTATTGCTCACTGCACACTTCCAAGGCATGGCATGTCGCGATGAGAATGTACTACCTGTGGAGACTGAAGTAACCAAGTAGTTGGACTTGGGGTTGAGTCAGCCACCAAACTACACCTTTTGTTGGTGCGTGTGTAGACTGCAGACGGGGATATCCGCAATAAATTGTTCACTGGGTGAGGGAGGCCGAACAATCGGAGCTGAGACCCACCTACTTTAAGGAGATGGGGATGCCAAACTTCTAGTTGTGAAGCAGTCAGGAGAGTAGAAAGAATTAATGTGGAGGTCTTAACGTCACGCAACGGCATGACATAGGGTGCTATACCACATACTTGAAAATGGATCCGTGAAAAGATGCGCAGTTGAGGATCGGCAGGCTCAATGTGGAGATACTTACTACCGATATTTTCATTTATGGTAGATGCCAACTTTTTTGGGTAAAAGTATGAGATAAGTAGCGGACTACATGCGAAAATGAGGAAGGGGTTGGGGAATGAAAGGGGGATGGCAACGGTGATAGCTCCTGCTAGGCTTTTGGTTGCCATGGCAGGGTGTTTTACAAACTTGGAATTTGTGCTTACTCATTTCGAAAATGTTTCAAATTGTATCAGTGACTAGTTCGATGAGTGAAATTCATGCAATGTTTTTTAGCTATTTAAATTTTGTCGCCCATTCGGATGCTTTTGCCTGATTTCTCACTTTAGTCTCGTATGTGACTATTTTTACCCCAATATCGGTGGGGTGGAGAATCACATTTATCAACTATCTCAATATCTACTTTCACGAGGTCATCGGGTGATAATAATCACCCATGCTTATGGTGACGCCTGGCAACGCCAAGGGGTTCGTTACATGCCCAGGGGTCTCAAGGTATCTCTGTCTTAATCCCGTACTTTTGTTATTGAATCCCTTTCGTCGACTTGGCTTATTGCAAGGGAGAAGTAGTGCATGTAATCCTCGTACTCGTCCAGGCTGTCACCTGACCGTTATTCGTTTGTATAAGCATTAATGCTAGGAGGCTATCGGTTAAGTGTAATGCATTTGTCTTAGTGATTCAGCGCCACGAATGCACTGTGGTAAGATCCATCTCGTACTTTACAGTACGAGTGGTGTTGTTTGTGCCGCATGACTGGCTCGCCTCCGTTGCCACTAAAGTGTGAAGCACTGTGGTTTTGTACCTGTTTTAGCCAAAATGACTCATCTGATCCGCACACACACACACGCATGGGATCATCATGAAGTTACCAACTAAGCTCAGATTTCTCTAGACCACATTTCCAACTGTATCATATCGTCCTTCACCCTTGTGTAAAACAGTACATGAGTGTTGCTGTGATTCTTCTTAATTGTCCTATTTTCCATCCTTTTTTTGGTAGGTTTACTACATTCCATATCGTTCGTTCTACGGCCAAACCGTTTTCGTCACTGTGTTTGGTGGCCTAACAGTTGTCCGCGATATTTTGGTCCGCGAAAGTGTGGATGTGGTTCATGGTCACTCGGTACGTGTTTGCATCACTTTGATGTTGCTTTCTCATTGTACATCGTTCGGGTAGAACTCGGCATAGCCTTTTGGAAGTTTTGAAGGGTAGATGAAGTCATGGATGCGGTCGATAACTGCATTACCTTGCACAACTCTCGCCGATTCGAGCCTCAGCATTGATTTACGGTTGAAAAACGAGGAGTAAATGGTCGACCTGGCATCATAGAACTCTTTCAAATAAAGTGCTTGCGGTGCTCTTCCCACATTTCGATGACTTTAATCTGTTCCTCAGCAGGCGCACTTCGAATGCCCATCACTCATTCCTTATCCTCTTTACTCTCTCCGATGCTGTTCCTCCAAGTGATGGATGTCACCTGCTTTGGCACAAGCATCAGGCAATCGCATAAACGCATGCAAAGCGGGTGAGACGAGTGAGGGCTAGAGTTGAGCTGATGGGCAAGCTTACTGTCTCGGTGTAATAGGATGGCGAATTGTGGCGGTGGTTATTCAAACGCAGAAAAGATGTACATGAGGAGAAGGGTTACAAAGCTCTTTTAAATCTCGTCTAAACTCATCCAATCATAATCATCACATTTTTAATTCTTAATCAAAAAGATTGAAAACGATTTTTAAAAGTTTAATTTTAATCCAATTGAAAGGTGAAAAGAAATTGATTCCATACCGGGATGCACTATATGTGATAAAATGTGTTCACATCTGGTTCTTTTTGTTCGTAGTAGCAGTTTTCTGTGAACGGCTAGACAACATGAGCACTTCTTTGTTTCTTCTGTCAGGCCTTCTCCCCATTGGCATTGGAGTCTCTGATGCATGCCAAGGCCCTCGGTCTGCGTGCTCTCTTTACGGACCACTCACTATTCGGGTTTGCTGACCTCTCCTCCATCCTCGCCAACCGTGCGCTTTTTATGTCTCTAAACGTGGTGGATAACTTCATATGCGTCTCTCATGTGGCCAAGGAGAACACTGTGCTGCGTGGTGGCATAGAACCAGAACGTGTCTACGTCATTCCCAACGCCATCGACCCCCGTGCTTTCACTCCTGATCCTGCCCGCCGTGATCCAGATAATAGTGAGCAGAGTAACCAGTTAAATTGCTCCAGCTGGTGCATCTGGCGTACCGGTTAATTGGTCTAAACTCCATGCCGATTGGCTCATTTGAAAAGGGTTGGAACAAGATTGGAGCAATGGAGTCTGGCTATTCGGTCACACCGTTGAGTGGTGGGTCAAGCTCTGCACTGAATGGTTGTTAGGAAGAGGTTAAACTGGATTTTGGAGTGGAATTTTTTATTTAACTTCGACGAATGGGAAGAGTTCACGAAACCACCTTACTTATGCCAAACTTGGTTAGTGACTAAAAGCAATCTAATTGTTGAAAAGGCGTATCAGTGTGGCATTACTTATTTTAAAGCCGGCTCTGATTTGACTGCAAAAGTTGGTGCCTCTTCTATTAGTAATGGTAAATTGCCCATACGGTTGATTACAAAGAGTACCGTCCACCGCTCACTAATATCACATGAAAAAAGTTAATGCTGTTTTCGAAAAGGCTCCCTGGAATGCGCGTTGGAAATCACCAGGGACTTGTCAACTGCGTACAGCTTTCTTTTTACGCATACTCATTATAGAGCGCAAATGCACGTCAATCAGTCATGCTGATTTCCCGTCTTTTTCACCTTCACGTTTATTGAATACCGGTTGAATGTGAGAAATGTAATACAAGCTTATTTGTTTTATGACCCGAGAAGGTATGGTATGCGGAAGCAGAATACACCATCTAGAACTCAAATTTTGCAACTAACAGTCTTGTTGTGGTGGTGGGACCCGAAAATGGGTGCACCACATGAAGGAACGCCCATTTCTGAATTGCGAGGGTGTCAGTGACCGCTACGGAGAAGTGGTTAAGCGAATGGGTGCCACATGGCATCTCGACGTAGGTTATAAAAACGCGCGTACATTGTTTGATGAGTTGTGACGAGAGATGGCTTTTGTGATGGAATCGTCGTTGAGAGAATGTACGCGTCGTTGGGCATCCCCAAAGGATCTATTCCGTGCGCACTTCTGAGACAATCTGGGCATAACCTCCAAAAGGTGTGTTTGTTTTGGACTGCAGACGAAGTGCTCACTTGCGGAGGACCAAACACTTTGAGCTGACCTCTATCCTCCCATTACTATGCGATGCGATACGACCCGTATGTGTAAAAAAGAAATTTTGTCCGAAAGTCTCAGGACCAGTAAAAAAGTGGGTAGAAGAAGGTTCTATTCTCGCTCTCACAAGACGATGCAACGCAATGCAAAGCCTATTTCTGACGTGACCTCATACCGCCTCGTCTTCAGACTCACCAAATGAATTTTCCTTTGGGCACTTCTGGAAGTGCCAATCCTTACCCTTTCTTGATAAAGGCATTGGGTATTCTCATGATGACATGCGAAATTGAATAGACAGTTGGAGACCAAAGATGAGGCGTCATAGAAAGCTTGTATCACCTTGGCGTTTCAATTTTGCATAACCTTTGGCAGCAAATATTTAGAAATCTCCTGCAGACCTTTGACTGTAAAATCTTGCCTAGATTGGCAATGTTGCAATTCATCCTCCGCCTTTGTTACAGACCGGTGTTAATGTGCGTGAGTTTGGGCCTTGTTTTACATCCCAACCGAAGTAATCAACTAATAGGACCCGGGGAACCCGATCTTCTCAATACTGATATTGTGAATGTGCGTACGTACGTGCCTGCTGTCCGGATTACTGCAGTTCCAGGATATTCATCATCTGCATGATTTTATGTCACTTTGAGTGACCTTAACCTTGCCGTGGTTATTAGTCCATGCGGACTTTGTCTTTGAGATGAGCTTAATGCGAGTCTAAATTGCGGGATATTTTAGAATGTCGAGGTCAATCATGCTCCACAGATAGTGTTAGAATATTAAACTAGGGATGTTTGTCTGAGTTCACAGATATCTTCAGCTTCTTCCATTCAGTAAACCACTTTTGACTTCTTTCCTTTGTCTTTAGTCACCGTGGTCGTCGTCAGCCGATTGGTTTACAGAAAAGGTGCAGACTTATTGGCTGCTATAATTCCACCATTGTGCTCCACCTTTCCTAAGCTTCGATTTATTATTGGTGAGTTCTGACAATAGTCAAGTGCCCTTTCGATGAGTCAGCATTTGATATTATTGACAAGTCTATTTGCTTCATAATTCAAAGTCCTTGATGCGTTCTTTGCCATGGCACATTCGTTTGTTTTGTGGTTCAATGTAACCAGGGATTCTGTGTTAAGGATAAGGTACGTTAAATGAATTGGTGGAAGCGCTATGATCGTCTTTGCATGGTGTTTCGTCTAGGTGGTGATGGTCCCAAACGATTAGCACTGGAAGAGATGAGAGAGCGACACAACTTACACTTCCGTGTGGAGATGTTGGGCGCCTTGCCAAACCACAAAATTCGTGATGTGAGTGGCCTACCTCATGAGCCCATCTTCGCTTTTATCAGGTTGCTAATCCACTAACATTCGATTTCACAGGTCCTTGTTTGCGGCGACATCTTCCTCAATGTCTCTCTCACAGAGTCCTTTTGCATTGCCATTGTAGAGGCTGCGAGCTGCGGGTAAGTGGCATGTTTAGTGATTATCTTCTCACCTTTCTGTAGGCTCCTCGTAGTGAGCACGAAAGTAGGCGGTGTGCCTGAGGTGCTGCCTCCACACATGATCAGATTGTCTGCAGTCAGCGCTTCGGGATTAGCTTCCACGCTGGCCGACGCGATTGAGGAGGTTCGTCAGCAGCGTCTCCAATGGTCGCAGGAGGCCTCTCTGACTCGGTCTGTATCTATTGAGTCTCAGGCAAGTGTTGCGGGTTCTAGATGGGTCAGCAGCAAAATGAAGGTCACAAGCGGTACATTTGTTATATAATCATGACCCCATCGCCCGCATTTGTTGGAATCTTCTCCCAGTTATCGTTGTGATTTGCACAACTCCTAAGGTGGGAAGTGGAAAAGGTGCCCTACTTAATCGTTACCTTGGGTCTTTGTGTTGAATTCTCCCAAAACGTGTTGAATATGCAAGCAAGCAGACTTGTCCTAGGGTGCCCTCGATTCTACCGCACCTTTTGTTTCCCAACTCTCTTGTCACTTTCGTATGCCATCGTGCGATCAGGCAATGCCTGTGTCAAGGAGAGGTGAGAATATTTGCCTTGAGCAATCTGCTTGGGGACATTCGTTGAATGAGGATAAAGACGAGATGGTGTGAGGTATTCTTAAGACCCTCATAGTACTAATTTTCCCCTTCTATATAGTCAGAGCAAACTCATTCGTCCAAATGGGATGTCTTTCCTTCACCGTAACGAGTCGTTGCACTTTGGTGTGATTCCTTATTCAAGATCTGGAGGGTGCTGGGCAAATTTCGCCAAGAAGCCACCAATGTAGGCTCCGAGTGACCGTTGAAGACGTGATCAGGCTTTATAATGAGTGTACAGAAGGGTCTGCGGGACAATTAATAATGTCGATGTGAGTAGAGGCTCTATGTCTTCCTCATAGAGGCTGAATCGTGGCCCGTGTAATGCCATCGTGAAGTACCTTTCATAAATGCTCAAATGGTGTGTGCGTGGAAAGTGTTGGCTAGAAAAACGAGTGATGGTACAAAGATTGCATCGTAATTGGCTGAATAGATGTCATTTGTCAAGCAGAGTGATGCCGCGAATCAACGCCAATCACTCCGTCGATCGAGAAGTGTTTCCTTAGAAAGAATGAACGAGAGGAAAGAGGTTGAGAGTGGCACATCAATGGGTCTGGGTGGCCCTCGGATCCGGCTTAGCCAGTCATCCTCCTGGCCCTCCGCCTCCGCCGTTGAAATGGCATGGCAACGCCATCGTCAGATCCGCCTATGCTACACCTGGGGTGATGTCACTCGACGCACTGAAATCGCCTATCAAGCAGCCATGTCGCGGCCGCGTATCACTCCCAAAGACGCTAGCATTGCGTACGTCGCTCTATTTTCTGCTCCAAGTGAGGTACTTGATCCCATCCAAAATGTCATGTAGGTTACTCACTTTTTCGACCATTCGACCTTGATGAACATTTCGTTTCTCATTGTGGACTATTTACTTAAGGCATATTTAACTCGGCCTTGTGTTTTTAGGGCTTATCAAAGACTGGGTCCAGTATGTGGAATTATAGTGGCAATCGGATGGATGATTGAGTGGATTTTTATCATTCTCTTGGAATGGTTCAAACCATCCAATGTAAGTCATTGAGCGCAATTGTGGAGGCACCTCTTTTGGAACTGCAGTTGTCACTATTGACAGATGATTTCTAAGCCTTCTTCAAAATCTCAGACTTTGCGATTTCCACTAGAGAAGGCAGTTTGAATGGTCACAAAACAATTTACTTGCCTTTCATTCACATATTTCTTTGTTTCTTCCCTAATTTTGAGACAATTGATCGAGTACCCTACTTTGCCACAACATCATGGCAATTCGACATGTGGAACCAATCGGTGATCTCGCCTTACGAGGAGATGAAGACGACGTCCATATTGGGCAGTACTCCCAAGAGGTGTGCCTTCAAACAAAAAGGTGCCACCTCCACTGCATGTGGCGATGTCACTCGGACCTCCTATTAATGGGATTGTTTCTTCTAAAAGACTGTTTGACACTTCCCTTGTGATATCAGTAGTATTGCGTCACTTATTGCATGTGTACGTGTGCGTTTTGTTTACATAGTACTTTCCTTTTGAGCACATGCCTTTTTAAGGGCGGAAATTCCTTTTTAATTCACTACGCTTTAGAAATGTTGGAGTCCAAGTTCGGGTTTGACCAGCCGTTGCCGACTACGCGGTCTGAAGTACTAAAGATTGTGAACATCAAGCGATTCGGTGATTCTCGCACCTGGCTGCCATAACACGGTGTTTGCGCCCTTGCGTGAGTTTGGATCCTGTGCCTCTTCTAATCGGATCAAGTCAATGATCACGGCCTCAATGCTGATGTCTTTACCACCAATCGCCACGATAGTACGACGTATACGATTAATTTGGGGGGTCTTTAGAAATGTTTGCCACTTAGTGGTTTTCGGTTTCACATGTATGCATTCATTCATTACTTGTACTTATATATGCATTTATAGAGGTCAAAATTTATTTCTCAAAGGAAACAAATTGGCCGCAGTTTGTGCTTATTTGTAATGGTAAACCATATTTTAAGCCCATTAACTTAACGCAATATTTTCGAGATTTTTGCCTGTTGTGTTGTTTTGCCTCGTCGTTATGTTGGATCCTGTGTTACGTTGATAACGCCAATATTTTGGGTGGAGAGGCTCTATTTGTTAGAGAAAAGAAACCCCTAGTAAATACTGGACTCCACTTGGTACCAATGTCCATTGCACATTATTTAGATGGCCTGGCCTTGGGCCATGTCAGTAGTCACGATCCCTTCTACATATTGAGTTTACATATTCGGCCGAAGTATTGTTTTCTTTCGTCTTCATTGGTACAGTGGAAATCGAATCCGACTTTAAAGGATATTAATTCCGAAATCAACTGCTAAGCGGTAAACCTTAGGTACGCAGAGGAAGTGCATATGCGACAGATGGGAGAATTGGCGACTACTCATTAAAAGGGCTGAAAATGATGTCTATCTTTGGCAACCACCCCAATCCCGTGATGTGCAGGAAAGTCACTAACAATAGATGCGTCGCTAACCATGAACAATTTGAAAAAGTTTTGTTACGGAGTTGCCTA
>NW_020170454.1:410191-414271 GCF_000524195.1 Echinococcus granulosus | reverse complement strand
CCCAATGATAGGAGTAGACTAGGCGGACCTTTCAATAAAAGGAAGGTCTTCAAGCGCCTTCGTTGTTCTTGGCAAATCTACCGACTGATCATTTCATGAGGGCAATTCACTTGTCTCAATACAGTGCCAAGGAAGATTTGCGAAATAACGTAATACCTGCTTTAATTATTGGTGGATTTTTCAATCTATGTGATGCTCATTTACGGTGGTAGAAGTAAATCTATAATTTCAGATTCTCTTTTCGAGGAGGTGATAGGCCAGGTGGTGGAGCAAAGACTTGCAGTGATTTGTTTTTGGTAAAGGTAGAGGAGGATGTGTCTAGCTACGCTCAAATCTCCTGCATAGTGTACTTGGTGTCACTAATGAAAGACTGATGCCTGCCACAAACTTCAACCACATCGACAACAACTACGCATGAGGTATTAGTTGTAGCGATATTTCCCCATGCCATCAGTTGGGTCCACTCAATTCTTGCGCCTGAGCTACGAGTATTCGCTTTATTAGTGGTGAGGAGCAAGGGTAGCTCCACCCTATTCGGGTGTGTCGAAAAGTGACTTCAAAAAAAATATTGAATTACGGTAGACTTTTACGGAGTCCCTTCTATGTGCTCTAATTTGTCTCCTTAACCAAACGCATTCGCAGTTGACTGCGATCACTGCTGACACAAGCACTTCAAATGCGTGGCTCTGTGCAGCCAATCAAGACGCGACTCGTCTGGTACCCACTCCTACCTTTCGCCAGCCCTCGGGTGGCTCCACCCGATTCGGGTGTGATGGAGACGCCTTTGTAAAGAAAGTGCGATAATTGCTGTATGGGAATGCATTCTATTTGTGTAAGCCTCCTGGTTACATTTTCTTCACCTGTACGATTATAACGCTTCTCATTACGCTCTGATCTACGCCATTCATATGAGGCATGATGGCAAGTGGTCAGTGTGAGACGATCTCACCAGCCTTTGTTGAGGCAAGATCTCACTTAAACAACTCCTTTTCGTTTACTGCTTTTGCCACCAGTCTAGAAGAGTTTTCCACCTGTTTCAGCCATTTCCCTATTTTTTCGTCTAGTCACCTAATTAGGCCCCGACAGTCAAAAATTATTAATGAGGCTGCAAACCGTGTTACAATCCTTATCTGGCATGCATTGAATGTGGATAATGAAATGAATGTACACTGGCTTCCGTTTTCCGTCCTGTTTCACCTCACATCATTACATATTCACATGTGCTGTCAGGGTGCCTACTCTACTTGATCATTTGGGCTGCTCGTGTAAAATGCTAATCAAAATGGATAATTCAACCGCCCTTTGCAGTCTTTCGTATTCGGGTAAAATGTCTTCTTTAATAATGCCGATCTCCCTCTAATTATTTGTTAGATTGGCAGCTGAAGAGATAGTGAGTCGGGTAAGAAGAGAGGCTATGGGAGACCTCAGTTAGTGACGCATTTGTCATTTGGCCGTGGAATGCGAAACCACCCAAAGCGTCAACCTGAATGATCAAAACGGCAAGTATTTTGGAGTGATTGCTTTTATGTAGTCAGAGGGTCGTTAAAAATGTAGTAAGCCATACTCTTTTGTTGTGGCAAAGTGAAGTGATTGCTGGCGTGGTGTTAGTAGTCTTCGTGAGCTAGTGCCAAGTCATGGATAAACGAGAATAGAAGGGCGTTGGAACCGTCAGTAGAAAGACGAGTGCACGAAGGCTTTAATGTGTTCCAATCTGCGTAGTCGCCAAAACGCAGGACTAGTTACAGTTCACAAGAGGCTGCAGATGGCGTTGGATAGGCACGTCTAGAATTTTGTAATGGCGTGTTTTGCAGGGCCGATTAAAGGGTAGGTGATTTGATTTGCGTTTCTATCCATTTCATATTTCATGGTTCTGCCCTCACAAACCGAGTTTCTTTGTCGCCAATAAAAAGGCTTTACACGTTCTCAAACATTTTGTGCATTTGTTCGTATCCCTCCTTCGTCTCCTATTTTTCGGCCCAATGATAGGAGTAGACTAGGCGGACCTTTCAATAAAAGGAAGGTCTTCAAGCGCCTTCGTTGTTCTTGGCAAATCTACCGACTGATCATTTCATGAGGGCAATTCACTTGTCTCAATACAGTGCCAAGGAAGATTTGCGAAATAACGTAATACCTGCTTTAATTATTGGTGGATTTTTCAATCTATGTGATGCTCATTTACGGTGGTAGAAGTAAATCTATAATTTCAGATTCTCTTTTCGAGGAGGTGATAGGCCAGGTGGTGGAGCAAAGACTTGCAGTGATTTGTTTTTGGTAAAGGTAGAGGAGGATGTGTCTAGCTACGCTCAAATCTCCTGCATAGTGTACTTGGTGTCACTAATGAAAGACTGATGCCTGCCACAAACTTCAACCACATCGACAACAACTACGCATGAGGTATTAGTTGTAGCGATATTTCCCCATGCCATCAGTTGGGTCCACTCAATTCTTGCGCCTGAGCTACGAGTATTCGCTTTATTAGTGGTGAGGAGCAAGGGTAGCTCCACCCTATTCGGGTGTGTCGAAAAGTGACTTCAAAAAAAATATTGAATTACGGTAGACTTTTACGGAGTCCCTTCTATGTGCTCTAATTTGTCTCCTTAACCAAACGCATTCGCAGTTGACTGCGATCACTGCTGACACAAGCACTTCAAATGCGTGGCTCTGTGCAGCCAATCAAGACGCGACTCGTCTGGTACCCACTCCTACCTTTCGCCAGCCCTCGGGTGGCTCCACCCGATTCGGGTGTGATGGAGACGCCTTTGTAAAGAAAGTGCGATAATTGCTGTATGGGAATGCATTCTATTTGTGTAAGCCTCCTGGTTACATTTTCTTCACCTGTACGATTATAACGCTTCTCATTACGCTCTGATCTACGCCATTCATATGAGGCATGATGGCAAGTGGTCAGTGTGAGACGATCTCACCAGCCTTTGTTGAGGCAAGATCTCACTTAAACAACTCCTTTTCGTTTACTGCTTTTGCCACCAGTCTAGAAGAGTTTTCCACCTGTTTCAGCCATTTCCCTATTTTTTCGTCTAGTCACCTAATTAGGCCCCGACAGTCAAAAATTATTAATGAGGCTGCAAACCGTGTTACAATCCTTATCTGGCATGCATTGAATGTGGATAATGAAATGAATGTACACTGGCTTCCGTTTTCCGTCCTGTTTCACCTCACATCATTACATATTCACATGTGCTGTCAGGGTGCCTACTCTACTTGATCATTTGGGCTGCTCGTGTAAAATGCTAATCAAAATGGATAATTCAACCGCCCTTTGCAGTCTTTCGTATTCGGGTAAAATGTCTTCTTTAATAATGCCGATCTCCCTCTAATTATTTGTTAGATTGGCAGCTGAAGAGATAGTGAGTCGGGTAAGAAGAGAGGCTATGGGAGACCTCAGTTAGTGACGCATTTGTCATTTGGCCGTGGAATGCGAAACCACCCAAAGCGTCAACCTGAATGATCAAAACGGCAAGTATTTTGGAGTGATTGCTTTTATGTAGTCAGAGGGTCGTTAAAAATGTAGTAAGCCATACTCTTTTGTTGTGGCAAAGTGAAGTGATTGCTGGCGTGGTGTTAGTAGTCTTCGTGAGCTAGTGCCAAGTCATGGATAAACGAGAATAGAAGGGCGTTGGAACCGTCAGTAGAAAGACGAGTGCACGAAGGCTTTAATGTGTTCCAATCTGCGTAGTCGCCAAAACGCAGGACTAGTTACAGTTCACAAGAGGCTGCAGATGGCGTTGGATAGGCACGTCTAGAATTTTGTAATGGCGTGTTTTGCAGGGCCGATTAAAGGGTAGGTGATTTGATTTGCGTTTCTATCCATTTCATATTTCATGGTTCTGCCCTCACAAACCGAGTTTCTTTGTCGCCAATAAAAAGGCTTTACACGTTCTCAAACATTTTGTGCATTTGTTCGTATCCCTCCTTCGTCTCCTATTTTTCGGTGTCCGCCCAATTCATTACCCCCTCACATGTCGCAAACATATTTTGTCGATGCGCCTCTGACATCTTCTCCTTCATTTCCCCGTTCTTCATTTTTCTCTCTATGTTGTAACTGTAGTGATTTTATTGCTC
>NW_020170454.1:399180-410091 GCF_000524195.1 Echinococcus granulosus | reverse complement strand
TTTACCCGAATATATTGTCAGATTTAAGGCGGCACTTTGGAGGTCGTGCCAGTTACATTCTGGCAACGGTGTTCATTTGCATCCTGCTATCCTTTTTTCTTTTGGAACCTTCCTTGAAAGTCAAACTACTGACGTGTACACATGTGTAGTGAGCGTTTGTCGGACAGACGAGTGGACACACTACAGTGGATATTTGTGCAACTTCCCCACGGGATGTGCATGAACATATTAAGCCCTCAGTGCATGTGAGCGAGGTGGGTCGAAACTTCTAGATTCCAGAAGGAAGGAATTTTGCACCTCACAGTCATTCATCATCTCCTTTGCAATTTCATAATGACCACTTTGTGTTCG
This sequence comes from Echinococcus granulosus, assembly GCF_000524195.1. Taxonomy (NCBI): domain Eukaryota; kingdom Metazoa; phylum Platyhelminthes; class Cestoda; order Cyclophyllidea; family Taeniidae; genus Echinococcus; species Echinococcus granulosus. The sequence goes on along the minus strand of NW_020170454.1, from coordinate 409,740 downwards.
CATGAAAAAAATGAGTTAAATTGATCCTTGAGATTGAACTTTTCTACCGGAGATGTGCCGAGTGCTGATTTGTGCCTGGTGTGGGTGGATGTAGATGTACAAGTTGGCCAAGTTGACGACTCGCAAGCAAAGTGACCTTTTATTTGCCACTTATCCAGCACCTTATGCCCAACTTGCACACACATTTATGAGAAGGAGAATGAGAGTACAAACTCTCGCGCAGTCGTACCTGTGGGATCAAGTTCAAGCAGTCAGTGGCACTAGGGTGGCTTTTGAAAACATTTTGGAGCATACGAGAGGGGATCATTGTCACTCAGAAATGTACGCAAGCAAAACCCAAATCTGCGCTGACCGAAGAGTCCGAACAGTCAAAGATATCAACAAGCTGATATCGCCGTATTACGGAAAGGTCAAGTTTTAGTGACAATGTACATAATGCAGGGGAACCCTTAAATACTTAAAATTTTTTAGCAACTGCAAAAAGAATTCCCTACAATGCTTTGACAATGCATTTGAGTCCATTAGCTGTCTTATGAGCATATTCAAAGTCAGCACAAACGTATGCGACATTATTGAAGAGGGTCTGTTCAGTGTTATTTGAAGACTTTTAGTTACCGCCACCCAATCAGGTGGAGGCTTATAACAAATGGCAAAATTGGAAGAATGCATAGTCTTCAGCGGTCCCGCTGAAAGGTCACGTTGTAATTTTTGCTGGCTGACCAACTGAGACCCAATCAACGACACTGCATTTCAGACCTCGCAAAAGATGCCTTAAATCTTGCTCGAGAGTATGCCAAGTTCCGCATTCTACTCACACTATCCTACGCATGATGGCACCTTGGACTAGTTCAGTTTATCAATGCCATCAGGCTTGGGTTTCCAAGAGCCAGCTTCTGCAGCAAGCAACCGGATAGAGAATTCGCCATGTGCCATCTACGTTCACTCGCTTATTGAAAAAAACTGCCAAATACACCTTATGTAGGAAAACAAAACATAAGCAATCACTCGTTACCTTTGCTCACTCACTTGGTTTTGCTTCTCGCAAATGCAGGCAGGCACTTGAACCTCTACGGTGGATGCAAAAGTAGGTGAGTGTCTTTACGTTGTCCACAGTTAATTGGTCATCTCTTTTATGTTGATCTTCCCTCTGCTCACTAACGCTGTTATGACTTAAACAAGAAAGTGTCAATGACAGACAGTACTCTCGTCTACTTGCCTTCAAAAAGTATGAATGAAAGAGGTGCAATGAATGCCGTTTGACATGGAATGACCCAAGCTTTGAGGTTTCGATAAGGCCCATCACTACATTGTCTACCGTGCTCACACAAAACCATGAAAAGTGAAGTGGTCGTTGGAGTGCTCTTCAAAATCTATGTTGTCCGATGCCAAGTCATGAATTTATATAAAGAGGAGTATTGCGGTGTATTTGGATGGGTAAATGTTTAGCAAAGCATGTACACAAAGGCTAAAATGAGTTTCCATGCACGTAGTCGGCAAAGTACAAAAAAGGTTACAAATCACAAGGAGTTGCGGATGAGATTAAATAAGCATATATTGAATTTCACAATGCAGCGTTTTGTGGAGTAGTTGAAAGATGGGCATGATTTGATGTACAGATTTCTTCATTTTACTTTTCATTTCTCCGTGCTTACAAACCAAGTTGCTTCGTTGCCATGATAAGGCTACTCACGTTCTCAAACTTCTTGTGCATTAATTCGTAGTCCTCCTCTGTTGCCTGTTCCTCGGCGTCTGTCCACTTGATAGCGTCCTCACACATCTCAAGTATATTTTGTCGATATTCCTCCGATGTCCTCTGCTTTACCTCTTCGTTCCTCAATTCCCTTTTTATGCTGTAGATGTAGTCCAATAACCTATTCTTCGCTGCCATCCTACTCCTCTGCTTCTCGTCCTCCTGCTTGAATTTCTCCGCATCATTCAGCATTCGCGCTCTTTCTTCTTCCGACAGACGACCCTTGTAGTTGGTGATGGTGATGCTATTTTGCTTCCCTGTCAACATTTCCATCGCCGATACATGGAGAATGCCATTTTCGTCAATTTCAAAGACTGCTTCGAATCTAGTTTCACCACGAGGTGCCAATGGGAGATCTGACAGAAGAAACTCACCCAACAAGCTGTTCTTACTCGTCATCGCGCGCTCACCCTCATATACCCTGATCGACGCCATCCGTTGATTGTCTGCAGACGTTTTGTAAAAACCTACCTGCTTGGTGGGAATTCGCGTGTTACGCTTTATCACCGTCGACATCTCACCACCCTCCGTCTCCATACCCAGTGAAAGTGGTGTCACTTCCATCAACGTCAAATCCTCCACTGTCATCGACTCGTCACCAGTCAGATTGGCCGCCAGCAACGCTGCACCGTACGCCACTGCCTCGTCTGGGTTGACGGACCTTTTTAATTCCCTACCATTAAAGAAATCCTGCAGCATCTTCTGCACTCTCGGAATACGCGTCGATCCACCCACCAACACTATATCGTGGATGTCAGCCTTATTTAACTTCGCATCATTCAATGCCGTCTTCACCGCATTCATCGTCCGACTGAAGAGGTCCAAGCACAACTGTTCAAGTCGGGCCCTTGTGAGGATCACATTGAAATCGATACCCTCAAACAACGAATCCACTTCTATGTTCGTGCACTCAGCCGAGCTCAGTGTCTTCTTTGCCGTCTCGCACGCCTTTCTCAGACGGCCAATGGCTTTCTTGTTACCTGTCAAGTCCTGTCTCTTGTGCTTTTGCTCGAACGCCTCCACAAGGTGATCCACCAGACGGGAATCGATGTCCTCACCACCCAGGTGCGTGTCACCACCAACCGCCTTTACCTCGAATTTTCCATTCTCGATGGACAGAATGGACACGTCGAAGGTGCCACCACCCCAATCGAAGATGAGCACATTGCGCTGCTTGTCGCTCCTCTTGTTTATGCCGTATGCAATTGCAGCAGCCGTCGGCTCATTGATGAGACGCAGTACATTTAAGCCAGCTAATTTGCCCGCGTCAATTGTGGCCTTTCGTTGATTGACGTTGAAGTACGCAGGCACAGTAATCACTGCATTTGTGACTTCCTCGCCTAAGTAGGCCTCCGCCGTCTCCTTCATCTTTGACAGCACCATGGATGAGATCTCCTCCGCAACGAAGTGCTTTGTTTCACCACAATACTGTACTTCGATCTTCGGTATCTCACCAGAATTTATAACTTTGAAGGGCCAATTCTTAATGTCGCCCTGCAACGCTTCATCGTTGAAACTGCGTCCGATCAGACGCTTCACGTCGAACACTGTGTTGGTGGGGTTCATGCCAGCCCGGGTTTTTGCGGCTTCACCGATAAGACGTTCCTTATCTGTAAAGGCAACACAACTGGGCATTGTGCGATTACCCTGATCGTTGGCTATGATTTCCACTCTGCCATGTTGGAAAACACCGACGCAGGAAAAGGTGGTTCCTAGATCAATGCCAATAGCAGGACCCGTTGACATGGCTTCTTGTGGGGCACAAATGTTAACACGTTGTGTCGAACAATGATGACCGCCACGACTGCTGCAACCTTTTATATCAACTGCAGCTGATTCTGCCTAACCTATCCATGATGCGCACTAACTGCTGGAATTCTTTTATCCAACCAGGAGGCGCTACTCTTTCATGCTTTTTTTCAATAACTAGCTACTATGCACTTAAAGCAATGACGCAAAATGCAGGCTCCGACTCGAACACGCCTATGAATGAGCGTCGGCTTGAGCAGTGGTGTCGTCTCTTATGTTGACGTGTGTGGCAGAAATACTGTCTTCAGCGTGTATAGTCAGGTGTAAATCCAGATTTGAACAGTTACTTTACTGCATCATTTAGAGTGGGAAAGTGGGCCGTATTAGAAGGAGTTTAAATCTTTATAGTTATTGCCTAGAAATATGGAAATTAAGAGCGTCTGCATGGAATATGATTGATATGCATGATTATTTTAGCCCACATTTGCATTTGGTATCGTTAGCAGCGGTTCTTTAAAGACCAAAGTGCAGAGGACGTGAACATCACACGCAAAAGTTGGGTCCTTCAGCGTCCATTTGGGTTACTAAAATGATGTGAAACCCAGTGTTACTGAACAGAAGGCTCTTCTTACCATCATCGGTCACCCGCCTGGCTTCTTGTTGTTATACCTTCGACTTCTCCATCACACTTTATTTTACTACCATCACACAAATTGTTGCACCTTAACATGATGATGCTTGACAATTTAAAATAGACGAAATATTGCTTTTTGCAAAGCTAAACGTTGTGCCGGTGACTACAAGCAACTTTATTTTAAAGTGGTGATTTTATTTCGTAGGACAATATTTACCACTTTTGTGGTGTGCAGTCAAGCGTGGAAGATTGCACCACACCCTTCCAGGAATCTCGAAGTCATTTATGCCTCCATCGCGTGCGCTAGCGGCTTCACAATACCGTGCCAAATGGACCACGACCAGCACACCAGTTCTCCGTGATTGACTCACCATCACGCAAATTTCACCTGTCTTCCTTCCCATGTAATTCGTCCTTGTGAAGGCACTCTTCCAACATGGTCGCGGGACAACAAGTGCCCGCGCAGATCATGCGCTTCTAGTATTGCGTGTACACCTCCCAATTCAGCTCGTAGTATGGACAGGTTTGATGACAAAATCTTACGTTAAGACTATAGCAGTCCTCATTCATCACTTTTTCAGTTCCCATGAGTATAATCAAATGTTCAGTACAACGGTTTTGAGATGATCGTTACTTGACGTACCCCTTTCTTGCACCTACGGTAAGAATGCCTACACTTCTTATCCTTGTTGCCTTTTTTCCTTTTTCTCCATCTTAGTTTTCCGTCTTCTACTCCCTTCCATCTTCAATCCATAAAAGACATAATCAAGAAGTGCACACACAGGTGCAGATATCAAAATTTCAATCCAATAGTTAGCCATTGAAATTACAAACTGAAAAGCGACGAAGAAGACGGGAACTGGTACATTCGAAAGCTCCTTTTGTTAAAATGTAGTCATTGATCGGGAGATGAGAGTCCTCATTGAATTACAGTCCCAAAGACTGGTAAAGCTATTGTTTTTATGCGCATACTTAATTGCTTGTCATTCGCTTCGACTTCTTTTCACCACGCCTTATGTGATTGGCGTGGCTGGGAGTACAAGAACAGGCAAAGACAACCAAGAAAGTGTGACTTGGAGGCTTGTGGTGAGAGAATGCGTTACCACACAGCAAGTACCACACTTCGTTTTGGGGCTACTTTGCCACACCCAAATCGAGTGGTGCCACCCGATGGCTGATGAAAGGTAGGAGTGGGCACCGGTCGAGTGGCTTCTTGATTGGCTAGTAGGAGTTAAGCATTTGAGGTCCTTGCGTAAGTAGTCATCTCATTCAAATGTCAATGTGGTTAGTTAAGGGAACAAATTGGAGCACACAGAAGGCACCACCTAAAATTCACATCACAATATTTCTGCCGGAGTAAATGCAACACGAATTGGGAAAGCGAAGGCACAAGTGGACTTGGGTTGGTGAGCACGTGGGTCAAGGGGAGCAGCGGCACAGCTGACAATGTTAGAGAGCGACAATAATTACAATAAAATATTGTAGCTTAACCGATGAAGTTTAGAGACATCTTTTACTGAAATTTGCTTTTGTGTGTGAAAATGTGAAGCGGCCGACTACCTAGGTGCAAAGTAAATGCTGCAATTTGTGGTGGCAGAAGTGAAAGCGAGGGTCAGTTTTAGTGAAAGGTATCTATAGAAGAGCGTATTTGTTTTTAAGACGGATATATGAGATGCATTTCTAATTGCACAGGGTCAGAGGGTCTAAATATTTGGCATTTCTGACAGAATATGCCGCGGTTAGACGTAAATGTGAACCATGCACGACGCCTGTTTGGTTATTCACCGATAGACTTCATTAGAGCCGAAATCCGTGGGCACCGAAGAGGCTGCATAGTCAAGGATACCAGCAAACCAGCATCTCATCATTACATTTTAGACTAATCTTAGCGACAATTTACACGTCAGGAGAAAATTAGCAAGCACCTCGAATTCCTTTTGGCAAATGTGGGATATTAGGCAGAAGTATTTTTACAATGCACTTAAATTTGCCAATTTTGTTTGTTGCATATTTAAAGGCAGTACAAACGCATGTAGCAATGTTGCAGAGGGTCTACTCATTGCCATCTGAAGACTCTCAGTTGCTTGCACTAAATCAGGTGCTGGTGCAGAACAAATGCTAAAGATGCAACAATCTATAGCTTCAAACGGTTCTGTTGATAGGTTGCGTTGCAGACTTCGATGGCTGACCAAATGGGACTCAAGCCAAGCCGCAGCATCTCAGATTTCACTGACGATGCCTCAAATGCACGTCAGTGAACTTAAATGAAGGAAGCGGAAAGAAGCATAGGCACAGCAGGGCAAGCGAGTAATCTGGAAACACCGCAAGATTTTCTACATCAATACAAAGCAAAATTCCCGCAGTAATGATGCGCCAGTAATATGGTTTAAGACCAAGGATTAGAAAGATGAATGAAAATATCCATACACGGCAACAAATATTTTCTAAAATAATTGAATATTTTATTTTATGTACTTTTAGCAATTGGACAAATAGATATGAGGAAAGTACGGCCACAAATTGGTTTGCGGGAATTATTGCTGACAGTAAGAAATCGTGGAAAACAGGCCACAAAACGCCTCGCTTTCCGACACTTTTTAACAGTCAGAACTAGGAGAAAGCACTTTTACTCAATTTATTGTCAGTAGCACTTTCTTCCCTCACCGTAGTGGAAAAATGGCTGACGTGGTGTTGGCAGATGTGCCGGGTTTTGGGTGTTGTTGCCACTTACAGTATCGGTGGCAAGCCTATGACTGAATGCCACATGTCTGCATCCACCATTCGACTACTGAAGCACTACAATGTGCAACTCGCTCTCCCGGTTTAAAAATGTTTTCAGAAGATGTGGTTATTGGGCTGCTGCTAGTGAGTCTGCTCATGCGGTAGCTCCTACCCATTCCTAACTCCTTTACCCATCATTCTGTGCAGTGATTCTTGCACCCATCCCTGCATTCATTCATTCGTTAATTACCTTGAATCCATTCTCTTTTCATGTGCTCCCGTGTGCTTCATCTCCTTCCGAATCATCACTTTTGCATTGGTGGCTCAATTCCTGGTCATTCGCGCATTCGAGATGCAGTCATTAACTCTCCCATCCATTCTTAAGCCATTCAATTAATACCCCCAATTTTCATTTATCCAGTTACCCATTTTAAATTTTACACAATCATCATTCCATTTTGGAATTTATATATATGCATACATGATAATGCAAATCTACTCATCTGCTCACTCCACATTTCTGACCGCTCCAAGAGACGAATCTTTTGAATTCATTTCCCTACTGCTTGCCGAATTCGTCAGCCACCTCGAAATCACTTAGCCTTTAATGAATCCGCACCTTTATCGCTGATCCACTCTTCTATCACCGTCCATCCCTGATTTAAGTACTTCCATAAAAATAAAATATTGTAATGCCAGACCGATGATGCATTTCGCATAACAGTGGTTTCTTCCATTATGTCAGATTCCATCTCCCGCCACCTCATATCTCTGACGCAAAGGAATTAATACTCATACTCAATAAGGGGCTTAGTGCCCCCTTAATGCTCCATATCCGTCAAGTCGGTCAATTGAATCCCGATGTTCAAATGTGCCCTTGGACGCTAGGACAGGAGGGCAAATGCTTTCCTCGTGGATTCTTTGAGCACCGGCTTCATCACTCAACCGATTGGTGCGTTATTTGGTTCTCTAATTATTGTTATTTCCCATAGCACATGATTTAAGCCACTGAAGACCTAAACGCTTGGATCTCTGGGCTAACTTTATTAACAGATATAGTTTTTTTGTCATATTTAAGTAAAACTAGGAATCATGTATCAATATCAAACTGAAGATAGTTATGTGTTTATATTACGGATTGGGAGGTACCTGCTTTTGTCCATTGACTCTTCCTCAGCTCATTACCTTTGAAGAAGCTCTGAAGCATCTGCTTAGATTGCACTTGAAATATTACGCAGACCTTGTCTGGTTTTACTATGGCTTGCTAATCTTACCAGTGTTAATTCTCCATCTGTTATCACCTTCACTGCGGAGGCAGTCAAACTGATTTGGTACATTTGCATCACGTCGAAAAGATGGCTCATCTAGCTGGTTTCGTTGTCGTTCATCCATCACATTTGAATGACACATTTGAAACACAGGGCTGAAACCTAAACGATACCCAATATTGAAAGTTCTTTGTGTCATGGAAGTGTAGAGAGCTGAAGTAGTGAATCGTACACAATGGGATTTAGTGGCGTGGATTTTGGTCGAACCATCCATGTCACTAAAAATCTCAAGGTGGAGAACAATTCACTAGGTACTTCTGATGACCAGACAATGCTCTGTAGGAGATTGACACCTCATATTATCGAGGTGATAAATAAACAGCGGTTAACTTTTGACTGTGCGTTAGCTTTGATATAAGGGATGTCTGTATTCTTCGTGTAGTTAACGTTCACCTGGAATGTCTCTTACGTGCAACTCGTCGATATCATTTGTAGAGGGACTTGAGCAAATAGTGTTGAAGTCTGTCCTCTGGTTACTCGGGCTTAAAGGTGGACAGAATCCAAGGTTGCGCAATGTAAACGCCAGTTAATGATGCTAGGTAGCACAGCCGCAGCAAAACTACTCCATGGAGACTCAATCAGTGGGCTTAATGTGTACTAGCCGAACCTTCTTCAATCACTGTGTTGGAGGGTCCGGAAGGTGGGATTTATGGTAGTTATAAGAAAACACTAACTCCAACCCTAACTGTCCTGGCTCTAGACATCGTCGCTCCTGTCCATTTCTGCAAGATGAGGTGCTGGAACAGCCTTCAGTCTCAGAAATGTGTCTCTGCACAATTTCCTTGAAGTTCCCTGTTTAGGAACAATTCCTCAAACACTATAAATTCGTGTTCTTGCTGAGTCTTTGCTATTTTACTGCTTTTAGGCACCCTAGTAATCACTCTAAATCCACGGCCAATCAGTCACCACAATTACGTGCAACTAGGAAAAAACGAGTGACTCAGACTCAAAATCAGTATTTTGTGGTCTTCACTAGCAGGAGGTCGGGCTCTTAGGCGCCTGCCGTACATTTGTGCTAAGTCATCCGTTGGATGGCAAAAATATTCGTCACGATTATCAGGATGGGTACTTGATATGATCCAGGATATTTGGACACGGAATTCCAGTCCATAATAGATGGTATCTCAATTTATAACAATCACCGAGACTATTTAGAACACTACCTTAACCTCAACGTGAATTGGATGTACATCTTCAGGGAGCATGTCATAAAGAAGATCCGTGAAATGCATAACACAGAGCGCACGGTCTTGTTTTCTTCATAAAATCGGATTTGGCCATTTACTCTGCTTGATTGGAAGTGGATTTTATGGCTGCTGAACAGCATTCCATTTTGACGCAAATGAACTCCTGCACAACCTCGTCGATGGCAAGCCATTGTGAGAGGATGCAGAGCATGGTCCAGCCTGCCTTTGACTGCGTCTGTCTAGGCTTTAGCGGCAGTCGTACTGTCGCCAAGCCGCCTAATTCAAGTGCCTGCGAGAGTGTCAGCAGGCTACTCACCACAAGGTAATCACTGTGGCCGAAGCAGTAGTCCTTCACCACAAACTGCATCTCATGCCACTCAGGATCGTTGCCCTATGAAAGGTAGCTAAAAGCACACCATCATCAAATAATGGCAATAATCAAATCCATCACCATTTTTGATCCTTAACTTAGCCCACTCCTTCACCCGACTGCGTTCTTTCAAATTACTTGGTGATTTAAACGTTCTTTATCCTACTTGTATATCAATCACTGAATGAAAATCCCATGTACTGGTCAAAATGTTCAACATAGAGTACTGCATCAGTGAGAAGTGGTAGTTGCTTTGCTTTTCTAGGTCTGACACTTCCCGTGTCCTCTATTAGGAGTGTTTAGCGTTACAATCCGTCCATTCTCATATTTGAACACACCCGCACAGCCAGTGCTACGGAGGCAGCAAATGTTTGTCCGGTTCCTAAATTTTTTCTTGAGTTGGTTCAGCTGGACAATGGGGTTGCCGATCCACCTAGGTGAGTATGTTTTGAGTGCCTGGTTTTGGTCCCCGCTCTGACTGAAGTTGCTGCGCCAAGAAACACCTTTCACGCTCCTCATTTTAGCTATGTGATTGCCACTTTACCTAGATGTGGCGTGTATTTCTTAGCATTTTGTGATTAGTGAAATCGTATTAACTCATGGATCACAAGACGATTGCTTATACTAAAAGCTGCAAAACTGATGAAGGATAATTTTACATTCTGGCTGATCAGCAGGAATTAAAGTGACCAAACTAATAACCACAATTGGTGCCATTATCTTAATGCAATAACTTGGATGTCGTGGTGGAATTTCCTTTTAGATAGGCAGTAGTCGCGAGCGTATTAAACAGTGTTTTACAGCGCCTGTCTTGAATTTCG
>NW_020170454.1:372292-399080 GCF_000524195.1 Echinococcus granulosus | reverse complement strand
ACTATAGCCTAGGCCCCATTTGCTGAATCATTCTTTCATTCAACTAATTTTTTACAAGTGTCGCATCGGATACACACAAGTAAATGAATTGAGATGCACTTAATTGAAAGTGTTGACTCCTACCTTGCAGTATTTGGATCTTCGGCCTCGCAATTTTTTGGTTGGACATCGTTTCGCTAGCCTAATTGTAAACTTAACCTTTTGTTGTCCTGCTTCGTTTACTTGAACACGTTGCCTGCTGTGTCATTAGAGGATAGATTTGGTTGGGCCTTGATTCTTCACAGGAAATTATTTTTCATAGTTTCATGAAATCCACCTTTAGCATTTCATACAAAAATGCTTCATTTGAAGTTTCAGTGGAGAGCAATTGCGAAGAATGTAATAGAAGTATTGCCATTACCGCCTATTAGAAGGCCTTCTTTAAATTATGCCTAAAATCGAGGATGGAGTCGATGAACACTCGAGAAACCTGCGACATGTATAAACTGGTCTACTGATCTGGAGGCGGAAGTATGGTGATTTTTGTGATGCCATTGAAATAATAGCCATAGGTCCCTTTTGGTAGTGGGTGGTCTTCTTGAATCCATCCTTTAAATCAGGAGCAGTGCAGCTGACAAACTTCGGCTTCAGGTTTGGGCACAGGTGTTAAATATAATACCCCCTTCTCCAACAAACCCGCCAATCCCTTAGCCCTCATACCGACTGAACTTGTTATGGATCCTTCTGGCGGTCCAGTCAGTGCATACGATGCATTTTGATTGCGCTAGTCATCCCTTCATTCTTCATGTCAGGGGGTGGTGGGCGATCATAAAGGTAGCAGCAGAAATGGAGCAGTCTTCTAGAACCTACCCAGAGTCGAGACGCAAATCTTTTTCGCCTCAGCCAGTCACCAGCAAAATTCACAGCCACCAGTGGTATATAGCACTTTGACAACGTCTTCTGTAAGGCCTTGGATTGGGACAAATGGCATTTTTGATACGTTTGACTTGTCTACTTTTATGTCAGGTGCTTCACCCGTTTGGTCACTCACTCACTTCTGGCTGTTTAGTTAGTTTCTGGAGTTTTAATTTTTACCTTTATACCTATTTACCTCTCTAGGCATTCATTGCACCCATGTTTATCATCTAACTCCATTTTTTACCCATCTAACACTGTGTGGGTAGGCAAACGCTAGTAGGGGAGCGAGGAGGCTCAGTGATATGAGTTTGAATAGAAATAGGGAGCAGAGAAAGTGAGTTAGTGAGCTAGAGATCAAGGCGCTTAAGTGACGGAAGCTAGACAGCTGCAGAGAAACTCAGGCAGATGGTTAGAGAAATTGATTGAGGGCTGATGAGAGCTGGTTATTTGAAATGGAATGAAGGCTGTCTTGCTGCGAATTAGCTTATTGGATAACAGTAGCTAGATCTTTAGAGTGGAGGCACACTGAGGCATACAGACAATAGGATTGTATGGTGAACGGAGGCTAGGAAGAAAAAAAGGGTAAGAGGGAGTGAAAAAAATCACCACAATGGGTCAAGTGTGATGCTTTACGCAAAATGTTAGCCACGCAGAGGACCTGGATTGGTAATGGCAAAAATTATGAAATATGATGCGTAGGGTCAAATCTTACAGAGAGCAGATGAGATGAGACTTGCTCACTCATGCATACCAAAGAAAAAATGGCCTCAAATCTGTACGCAAATCGATGAGATGGAATAGTGTGCGTTTAGCAAAGTCATGTATACCAAAATGAGGGCCGAATTTCTTCACTTGGTAGGAGGAGACATGTCTAAAATCAACCAACAAATCGTTGAGATTTGATGCGACACGATGCGCATAGTGATGTATACCAAAGTGTGGGCCGAATTTGTTCACTTGGTAGAGGGAAATGTACCTCAAATCGGTCATGAAGTCAATGAACTTAGATGAGATCGGCTGAGATTTCCAACGCGAGAGCCGGATTTGTTCATTTGGTAGACGAAAAATCGCCTGAAATAAAAGAGGCGATAGAATGCGGTTTACTTAGTCGTTATTATCAAAGCAAGAGCCAAATATTAATTCGTATGGTTGGTGGAACTCTTCTCAATTCCGCCAGTTATTCTCGGGTACATTTTGCGATGTGTTATGCTTAGCCATATATACCAGTTTAAAAGTCCAAATTATTTAGTTGTTGTAGGGATGATAGCCTCTAATCTGTCACGGAATCTATGAGGTGAAATGAGGCTGGATGAGACTTGTTTAGTTATGATTACCAAATTTAGATTCGAATTTATTCAATTTGTAGATGAAAAAATTGACCTCAAATTAGTCGTTAAATCTCTGAAATATGTTGAGTTGCGCTATGCTCATTCATTATACCACAATTAAACCAAATTTTTTCTAATTAGCAGAGAAAAAGCCGTCTCAAATCGGTCATTATATCTATGATATGTGTAATACGATAGTGGTTTATCCCTCGGTATTGGTGAGGCGCCACTTTCGTGCTTTGAATTAGCCTCCCTGTGCCTCGCTGGGTGGGCTGGCCTTTCGGGCCATGCCAATAGCCCAGGCACCTTCTCTGTGCTGAATACATGTATTCTGCCCGAGTACTGTGTCTTCTTTCGTCTTCAGGGAGTCTCGGGACGCTACATATGTGTCGAGATGTACTGTGCTTGTTCATCTATACCAAAAGCAGAGCCGTACCACCTAAATTTATAGAGGCATACTGCCTTAAATCGGTCATCATATCAATGAGGTGAGATGAAATGAGATTCGCTTAGTCATATATACCAAAGCTAGAGCCACATTTCTTCGCTTGATAGGGGAAAATCGCAAACTCTACTGCTCCGCTTTTCTCAATTTTTTTTTCTCGTAATTCCTGACCTTTCTGTGTGTCATTGATTTGTTGCCTCCGGGGAGTTTCACATGCTGTATACTGTCACGCACCGACAATAGATCTGCTAATAATCCTATTATACTAGGAAATATGAAATCTGAACTATCTTGTGTTTCCTCACTTAAACTGTATTCACGTCCACAGAGGCCATGCTTTCAGCTTACACCGATCGGTTAGCACGGAGGACATCTGCACTGATGGGCGTCCATCACTTACGTATTCTGGTTTAAAACTCGACAGGACTGAAGCTCACCCAAGCAAATGTCAATTCATTACACCTACTGTGCTGATAGACTGCTGCGTATCCTGACCAGCGTGGTATATTATTATTTCATATGCCCCTTGCAGCTTCGTCTTTTATTCGGTTGGCCTTTGTCTATCCTGAAACAGCTAAAATGCCTCTCTAGTTTTGACATTTATCAAGACAGAGTGGAAATTGCCTTTCACTTAACTGTCACATAAATGCATGTAATGTCGTCAAATCTCAAAATTCCCATAAATTTATGCCGTCTTTTAATCGTTGCTTTTTGCTACCACACAATAAATGGTCATTAGTTCAGTTAATCTGTTAATTTATTCCATTTCAGCCATTTCACCTCTAAATGACTGAGGCATTGGATCTATCTGGCGCTACTTGTTAGCAATCTGCCCTCTGTCACACAATTCGTTGACATCACAGGACCGATGAATTGTAGGATAGCGCTGTCTGGCCTGGACACTGGGTGGGTGCACAACATTAGTCGAAGCCGAACTACTTCCTCAATGTGTACAAAGACTTCCCATTGTTAACAATAAGCCAAAACACCAAGTAGATAAGTTGCAACGTATACATTTACATTATATGGAAACAAGTAAATGGCGATGGAGTTTTATACGTAGTATACAGCAATGCAGCAGCGGAAAGTCGTGAAGTTAGCAACCATTCAAGTACTTCAAACATCAACGAACTGTGCAATTATTTTCGTCGCCCTAGGACAAAACTGACATTGGAGTTTGATGGTCTAACGGCGACTAAACGCAACAAGTTCTTCCGTATAAGTGAAAGAAATCAGGATTAAGTGAGCGCGTACTGTTCACAGGTTGCAGATTGGCTTCCTTAATCAGAGACATGACTACGACTGCTATGTGTGCATCCATGAATTTTGCTCCTAATTCATTAACTTCCAGATTTACATAGCATACATGACAGCTAATATGATACGGTGCAGATGCCTCCGAAAATTAGTAATGGGAACATGGAGATTGGTAAGTGGACAGCCGTGGTGAATTGTGGCAAAATGTGTGATGGCTGACAGTATGCGTAAAATACAGATATGGATAACCATGTTAAACTGACTTTTCTTTGAAAGCTTTTATCTCAACTTTGTTGGCTAAAATATTTCTTGGGACCAATTCATACATTTACAGCTAAGACAGGCTTCAACATGCACAACTTGGTCTGCTTTAGTGAAACATCAAAAAGGCATCTTCCCGGATAGAGGCAAAAGATTGTCCAGGCTTTGAAATTTACCATCTGTTAAATAAAAACCGTACGTTTTAACTTCAGCTAAATGTAATACCGCTAAAGTGACGCTTTAATCCATTAAATTAACTGATGAAGTAAAGAGGGACAAATTGCGATCGTTTATTTACCAACATGACTTAATGCCTCTCGTTCACAACTCCATAGCTGTTTTTCTCTTCCACATCCATAGTGAACATCAGTAGCATCTCCACTGAGTACTGGTGTAACCACTGTATCAGTGACTGCTAAAAGGCTCGTTTTAAGGCTCACGATGTGAGACTTAGTCGCCTCGATGCTTTATTTCCATCAACAAGGGTCCGAATTGCACGTCCTGGAAAATACTGATCAAACGTAACCGCTTTTGGAATTAACACTCTTGATTAATGTGCCACACCTGTCGAAATACCACATTACGCATCGATAAGTCTAGCCTTTGCACGCCCGACACACACCTTAGCCAACATCTCTTTGTCCTGTATTCCCTGGTGCGAATCCAAATGCTTTCACGGCTCCCATTTTGGTGGGAGAAGGAGATTGTTTAATAACTACGAGTCAGCTCTACCCTACACCTTCACTTACTTGACGGATTTAAAATGCAATAGAAGCATGGTTTCGGGTAGGACTTTGCTAGCCGACACTACTAGAGGACATTTCGATTGAAAATGCATCGAACTAAATTTTTTTTTTTAACAAAGACAAACTGGCCTTAAGGATAAATGGGAAGGGTGGATATTTAAAAGACCATTTTGATGAACTGCATCACAGTAGCAATTTGAGGAACTTGAGCAGTAGTTAGGTAAACTAGGAGAAAACCTTGGAAAAGAAATAGCATTTACAATTTGTTCGGCTTATTTAAAGTTGCGTTTTAAACGAAGGAATTAATAGCAAAGTGGAATTACTAAGTAATCATTTAATATCATTTGCAGTACTAACGTAATGTTAAATGCACGATTTTCAAACGCCAAGTATCCACCCACTTGGATTCTCCCGAACGCAACCTACTTTATTCACCTCAATCCATTTGTTTTGACACAACAGTTGGGCCATTGCGGTTTTACCGACGAAACGCGGTGGATTTAAGTAGAGCAAATAATAGAGGGCAAAGCTCTTTCCAGACAGACATGTCGAAATCGAAAAACGTCAAATATCATTTTGAATGCACCATCTAAAAGCCGTATTCGAAAAATTACGACAACTTCGGTTTTTAGCAGCTGCATTACGTTCAGCCTAATCGCAAATAATGCAGAGACAACTGAATATGTTCAAAGGATAATCTTTGAAGGTGTTTATTTTGCTCACAATTACTGAGGAGCGATCTGCACATGTTGAAACACATGAAGAAGCTTCGCCATAGTTTCCCACGCTAACCGATAGAAGGTGTTCAGTTTGATTGGTAACGTTGAAGAGTGAAGTAAGTATGCTCAAAGCATAAATTAAAAGCTCGCTATCAAATAGGGCGCTAACCGCTGAAGCAGGAATAGTTTGACCATTAATGATGAAAAGCGAAAACAAAATGCTAATACGCATACTGATAATCCGCCATAATTTTGTTTGCTAAAGGATAAAACGTGTTTTTTTGGTCCCTGATAACGAGGAGAGAACTAAATCTGCTTAAACACTTAATTGACACTCGTTATCAAATTGTACGCCAACCGGTGAAATGTGGTACGTTTGATCACTAATAATGACAAGCGATCTGATTGCGTTAAAAGGCATGAAGAAAATTTAACACACTTTCGAATTCCAAGCGAGAACAGGCGTTGAGCTTAATAGCTAAAAAGGTGGAGAGAACTAATTTTGTTTAAAAGGTAGAGTAAAGCAATACCAATTCCCACTATAAACGTTAAAACATTATTAATTTGTTCAGCAATACTGCGGAGGGATCAGTAAAATGTTAGAACCACTAATGAAAATTTACTGAAGCAGTTTACAGGAGTAAAAAATATGCATAATTCAAGAAGAAATTTAAAAAGGGGTTAATTAAGTTCATTAATATAATGCAAAGAAAAGCGGTTTCTCAATTCGCCAGTGTCTTAAAGGAGTTTTTCAGGGGGGAAATTTATTTGAAAGCATTAAAGTCTTCAATAAAATGCCAAATGCAAGGCGAATTGGAGGTTAGATCGTATAGTGTGTTGACTGCTTTTTGCAAGGTCTATATAAAGCTCATTTTGATCTTCTTTTTTATGTAATTTCCATAGTCGTTTGCTTTTTTAGGGCATTTTTCTTACTTTAGCATATATCTTGATTTCCCATCATGTCTGTTGACAGTTGTCATTAGTACTTTTAATTGCTTCAATCTTACGTACTTGCTCGCTAAAACTGTGGCTTCAAACGCATACTTTGAAATCAAACTACTAAATAGATGCATGTAGCAGTTCCATTTGCTTCGAAAATGGACAAACTTTTGCATGGACTGCCCCACTGACAACTGCATAGTTGAGACTATCTGCCGATTGGTTAATTTTATGGACATGTGCGATTTGTTCTGCTGCGTTTAGTCAAATTTACCAATTTTATAATAGCTGACGATGTGCTCATGGGAGTAGCATTGATTTTAAAAATATGAATTTAAACTCTATCAAAAAAGATTCCGAAGGAAAATTTTTCCGGGATTCGGAGAAGCAAAAAGCGGGGGAACCAACTTTTGCAAAACATAAATTATCAAAAATGTTGCTGGAATCAAGGTTGCACTGCATGGGGTAGAGGAATGCAGAAGAGGAACAAATGACAGGATGAAAAGTTAGTGGATATGTAGATGAATGAGTAGAGGTATGGGTGTACCTATGACGAAGATGTAAATGGATGGGTGGATTAATGTATGGTCGGATGGATACAGGAAAGAGTTCTGGATGTATGAAGAAGCCATGGAATTGGGCTGAACTAGCGTTTTTGGATGGATTAATAGTGTGGTGGGTGAACAGGAGGTGGTTGGATAGATAGATGGATTGATGAATGGGGGCTGGATAAGGAATGGAAATGTGATACCGAAAATGCTTCCAGCTATGCCCTGTCACTTTAGATTGATTGATATTACCTAAGACAGACTGCAATTGGAAAAATATTTCTTACATGGCCAGATGAACTGCAATGACTTTCTTTCCCACTTTCTGCCTTCGTCGCTCCTTCCTTAGTTGGCTAATATACGCTCACACTGTCGATCCTGACTTCTCATACACAGCTGCCTAAAAGGACATGTGCATTGACGACTTGTATACTGATTGCTCTACAATTAGCAGTTCACGCAGTTGTCGATGCAGTATTAGATGGTGCATACGTCAAACTGTGAAGCACCGCACATCCATCCATTAATCCTACATGTAAGGTGTTTAACGCTGTCCCTTGAGCCAACGAAAATTACCACACTTCCAATAAATGGAATTTTTCGTGGGATAGTGGCGTTCCAAAATGATTTCTGAGCAATACAACACGTTTGCTTAGTGGCTTAAACAGTCTGGTAACCTGTACAATGGCAATCCCCTGTCAACTCGAACAATAGAATGGTCAGTAGCCCTGATGATGGGGAAGTGAATAACTCTGTACAACTCCAGTGACCTGTATCCATCCATCACACAGTACTCAATAGCGTCTCTTACGCGTTTTGCCGGATGTCTTTCAAAACCACCAGAGATGGCTCCCGTGGCCTTCCTCTAGCCACCAAGAAACTACCAGTGCTATGCCATATCGTCAGCCATCCGCAGCTTCTAGAGACATTAATTATAGTTACCTCACAGTTTCCGGAGACGAGAGGCCGGTTCACTTGCCAACATATTATTACACGCAGTCGCCCGCTGTTCATTTAGTTTCAATCTAGAAATTAAGCACAGAGGCTCATCAATACACTCAAACGAGCAGAAATGAAGTGACGAGGAAAAAAAAATGCTTTTGCTCCGATATATTTCCTCCTTTCTCTTACAGAATTGTAATGTCATATATGAACTACACGCGCATTAACGGAAGTAACACCTTGATCTGCATTAGACATTTATGCAACAGGGACAAAGTGCCATGCATATCTCCCAGCATTATCTTCAAATTCTCTTCCTTCTTCTGGAGAGGACGAAAGGCAAGTGGGTGGGGTGGACGTCCCTTAATGATCCTCTGTTGTGCATATTTATGAGAACAGGAGGTCATTCTGGGCTTGTGCATCGGACCTTCATTCAGCTACACAATAGTGCGTCAGCCTAGCTCAGTGGTCACATCTTCGCATCGTCCGAATGATAATCCTGAGGATGTTAAAACGGGACTCCTCGGGAGTGGGGAATTTTGTACATATATATTGCTTTGACAGACGTGAACATTTAGGCTGCGATTTCTTTGAGGCGCAACTGTCCTCACCATTTTAATTACTGCATACCCTGTCGGTAATGTGTGTTCTTGTTTGAGCAAACTGATAGTTTGTGTCTATGAGGTTGGGAAAGTGGTGTGAAGGTGATGGTGGCATTGGCGTTGACTAACTCGAGACAATCAAAGTGCAGTAGAAGAGCACACGTTGCAACCTGCCTCCGATTTAGGTGATCCGTCTTCAAACAAACTCCTCCACCATCTCACTTGCAGTCAGTTAAGCTTACCATTTGACCGACGCCTCTGACTACCGCAAAATGCATGCACTGACATTTGACGTAGATATAGTAATCATGGAAGTTTGTACCACGTGTTTGTGGTTGGTAATGGCATCATTTATTCGTAAAAATTGCCTCAATGTCCATGTTTCGTATGTATTTCTCTTTAGCCAATTCAAAATTAGGTGTTTAGTCCAGTTCTCCTGCGTGGCCTTCGTAGTCTCTGTTCACTGTGTTCACTAAACTCTAGATCATCGAGTGAGGTGGACGATCACATGATAGGTGAACATAGGGTAGCATTACTATCAGAAAGGACCCAGGTAGTATAAGTGGTCAAGTAGATCACTATTCCTTGACCCTTCGCCAAAAGGGTGTCTCTTCAACTCGCCTTTGCTCTAACTCACTTGTGTCCTCCCTGATGCCTTACCTGTTGTCGTATCTGGGATGTCGGCTTTCCATACTAGTGGTGCAAATTACCCCGAGAAAGATAAAAGAACAATACATGCAGAGGATACACAACAAGCTGTCCTCACGGAACGGGCAGAGGCCAGCCTAGGTTCAGATAATCTTAATTCGGCCTGACTCGAGACTGTACTACAAGTAAGTTTTGGATTTAGTGCCTTCTTAGACGAGGAAGTGAGTAGTATTTTTCCCACAGAAGACGACAAGCAATGGAACAGCAGTTATTTAATTCGCTTTGAAACCTCGAAAGCTCAAGACAGAGAAATGGAAATACCACAACCACTCACATCTTATTTTAAGCGCGCTTTACGTGTACCCTTACACAACACAGGATTTAACATTTCAATGCAACATACTTCGAATTTGCAAGACATTTATGGTAGCCAAAACTTTTACACCTTTGGCAAACTGAAACAAGTCTTGCAACAATTGTTTTAAGTGATTGACCATGTGAGACATGTCCCTTTTCCGTAACCGTCTTGCGCTTCCTTAACGGTGTCCAAAATGCAATCGTCAGCATTGCCCACAACTCATTTTAAGTTGCATAGCAGGAGTTCCATTTAAACGTAATTCAAGTTGCATCTGAAAATTTGGATGATTTACTTATAATGCACGAAAGCCGGCCACAGCCTTTCAGGCAAAGAGTTTTAGGCCTGTGAGAAGCCATTCCTTTGCTTCTGGGTGGGCGTCAATTGACAACTCATTTGGAAGCTGAACCAGCGAGTAATCGGCTAGTAAGTGAAAGTAAATAGTTTTGCAATAAGGTTTCAAAGTAGAGGTGGCTAGTTGTTTTGCTTCCAGAAGCAGGAGATTGCATAACAGTGGGATTTGCAGCTCACCAAGTCGCCACAGGAAATCAGTCAATTGTCCTAGCCTTTTAGTTTACCGCAGCACCACTTTTTTCACAACCACGCTCATTCATAGTAGATCCTTCATCTCAGTGGTTTATAAAGATGGTAAATTACACTACAGAATATACTAGGCCCCCTATTACATTTTCATCAATAAGTATATCAGTAACAGCTACCTCAACTTCATTTTGGCGTGCAACCAACCCCACTATCAAATTAATGTGGTTCTAATACCACCACCATTCCATAAGAGCAATCACTCCCTTCAGCAACATTTAAATGAAGTACCAGTGGAGCTGATTATTGGTGTGTCTGTAAATTATTAAAATTTTACTGACTTCAACTTCTCTTCACACACATCAATCCATTGCAGTCACTAGTCTTTAAAAACAGAATTAAAACAACAGTCAATTTGGAACTGATATGCCAATGGGAAGAAGAGACGTATTTGTATGTAGGGCCGCATAAATCTGAATTTGACACACGGTGACAAAGCATAAACCTAGAGTTGATACCGAGTATGCACACTGATGGCCTTATATTAAATGTCGTAGCCATTGCTCAGGATAGAAATTAAATTCTAATTTCCATTGAAGTCGTACTGTGAGGCATTTGCGAATCATGGAAGTTGAAGGAGAAATACTCAGTGGAATGAGTCGATGTGGTACCAAAATGAGCAGATCCTGATGACGTCTTGGTGTGGATCAGCACAAATTACTCTCAATCACATGGGGCTGAACAACACATCTTCCATTCTGTTGCTGATAAATATTTCACGCTCATTTGTTACATCAGGTCGTGTCTTCACGGTGCTTTAATTTTCGTGTATCTCTTTTTCACTTAGTGAAAGACATCAAAAACGGGAGCCTGCTTCAATAATATTAATTATAATTCTGTACTACAGAACCAACATCTGCTTTCCTTTTAGGCTTACTTTTCTGACCAATAAAGCCTTAGAAGTTTTAAATCACTGCAGTGACAGCATGCTTCTTCTCAATTCACCCATCCAATCACCCGAATCTGCGCCTCACTGGTTCTTGGCTGGTGACTTTCAGAATGTGACATACATGAATAGCTTTGTCAAATAATTGTTGGCAACTTCTTCATCTCACTTTACCCACTTTTCATTAATTTGCTCTTACATTTGCAGATAAATTTCGATTAGCACACATTAAATGATTTTTGCGCATAGGTAATGAACCTCTCGCAAAAGAGCATTCGTGCCAAAAAAAATGCCCTAACAAATCCTCTCATTTCCTTACGTGCTTTTACTTTACGTTTGTATTAGCATCACTCCTTCATAGGCTTTTGGTTTTACTGAGTAAAATACCCGAATGAGCCGCTTGCGCTTATGTAGCTGCCTAAGGGATAGCTTCCAATGTAAATATTTGCCTTAATGTCCATTTCTCAATTCACTCTTAAGTCTTTCCAAGTAGCAATTCCGCAACATGCAATGCTGACCGATTTTTCGAATAATGTTTGCTTATGCACAAATACGGTTTTGCCTTTCGAAATACTTAACGGAGGAATTAACCCCATTTGTGTTAACACATTCAATTTTGCCCTGTCATCTCCAAGCTTTCTGCCCTCAATCGTCCTTCAGGTCCCACCTCTGTTAATTTCGTGGCCATCGTTGTATTAAAAGGTGACTTGGATGGAGACACTTCACCATCAGAATGTCGTTTTATCCTCTAATCAAAACGATGATTTTAACATTCTACCCATCCGTTTGGTAATATTTTCGAAAGATCCATTGTAACACCCAATGATGCAATAATTTTGTTTGAGTATATGTGTAAAATGGAGAGGGATCAAAAAAGAAAGGACAAAATGAGTTTGGAATGTAGGAGTATCTGTGAATCAAATGTAGTGGTGGAGAGGCAACCAACTGCGGACCAAACGATTTTACAGTCACAAATAGCATGGATACGCCTAGAGCACCTTTTACTTTAGTAGGTATCCACGCAGTAGGCTTATAAAACTGCTTAAACGATACTCCCAAATCACTTCGATGATTTTCTCTGCCAGATATTGTTCTTCCGTTTGGGATAAATTATCCACTCTTTACTTTAGACCGAAAAATCCAACAAAAGAGAATTCCCAGCTAATCGCTTTAAGTAGTATGAAACGTCTGCCCGTATAGAGCAAGTAAACCTGCATGCGTATGTCTGTGCTAGAAGTCAGACTATATGTCGAGGATACAACACGCCGATTAAGAATAAATAAGGCCATCCTGCGATACATTTAGTAATAAATCAGGCTTGCCTAAATCTAAAACAAGACCCAAAAATAAGTTTGGTTTGGAACGTACATGCAATATAACTATTATTTCATTAAACAGTTAGCAGCACTGGGACACATTGCGGTTACTACATCATGTTATAGTGACTAAAGTCAAATTTATGTGTGATTACCGCACCGTTAAAGTTTGCCGCTCATCATCAGTTCTCAATACCATTCCTCTATAACAGGTACAATTTTCGACCATCTGTTGTACGCACCAGATAACATAGCTAGAACCAATTCTAGTGCCACGTCTGTGTCCATTTATGCCTATTCAAGCCCATTTGTGGTGCACCAAATCTACTTTGAAGTCTGAGGTAGCAATAAGACAGAGTACTACAAAAGAGCGGTCGTTGGTGGCGCATGAGATAGCTGAGGGACTGGTGGCATGGCCCCCAAGCCATGTCGCAGAGTGATGCTGCAATCGCCTTAGGAGGACGAAGTGCCTCCTAACTTAAGCGCAGAGCTAAATCAACCATCGGACTGCAGAAGCACAGGAATGAGATAATAGGGCAACTGAAATGCTGCATCCAATAATGATGTTTCTATGAATAAAATTTTAGTAGCGTTAAACCTAGGAGGAAGTGTATAAAAGTGCAACCAGTATATTAGCACCTTTCGATAAACAAAACCGTTTCCCACTTTGGACCATGTAGAACTGGACTGCTGCCACTATATTCAGCTTGGAATGGGTTGCATTGTTCTACTATGCCGCCATTTGTGCGCGCCATAGCCAATCCGGCCTCCTCGGTTCTATCCGATGGCTAATTTGACGCCATTTAGTAGTGTGCTAGTGAGGCAATCATTTATGATTCACTCGGACCAGTTAAAAGGATATAATGATATTTCTTTAGATCAATGGAATAGACCATGCTGTAGGAATCAGTAAATAAAGGAAGTAACGACTTGTTTACAAACAGCACATAAAGCTCTACACAAGATCCGTTGTGTAACATCTCTTCATTGTGTAGGTTTTAAGCTTCTCCCAAGGCCTGACTTGGCCTTTCTCCTCTGTTGGCACCCCAACGTCTGCGGTAATTAACCTCTAAAATGCAGAAAAGAACACCCCCAATGCATATAATATGACCTCCAGGTACATTAGCATTAACAATGGTACTGTCAATCAACTTGGCGATGGATAATGTGACACGTAGGTGCGCAGCATGTCATGGGCAGAGCGAGTGGTGGATGCCGGCACCACAATAACTGTGTGATGGGTAGGTGTCTAAAGAGAGCAAAAGCTTAAAACCAGGGCTCAAAATAATTTGAAAATTAACTAGTGACTATAATTGCAAGAAGAGAAAGTAAATTTTCCCTAAATTCTTAAGGAATAGATTCAAGGTGATATTTTGTCGTTATAACTAACGTTGGACAGGGGACACATGGGTACTTGATATGTGAATCCAATTGGAATGCGTGGAGAGGTGAAAAATGGGATCAAAGCGAATGAAGCGGTGCACTCAGAGAGTGACGCGTGGATGGGTGGTATCATAATGAATAGATGGAAGGAACAAAGCTTAGATAAATGGATGAGAGTACACGGGGATGCGTAAAATGAATAAATGGATGTGAGATGGATGGACACTAGATGTGGGAACAAAGAATGTTCAAATCAGTGGAAGGACAGATGGATGAGTAGTAAATGCAGAATTGAGTTACATATCTTGCTATGATGAGGGATATGTGAATAAATCAGGGATAAACGAATTGGCAAAGAGATGGGAACAAATAAAGTGCCCAAGAAACGTGCTGACGTTTCACGCTTGAATCACTTGTGGATGAGTTGGCAACAAAAAATCACACTTGTGAATAAATCTTTTTAATGTGACACAATAAAATTATCATTTTATCAAAATCCATGCTAAAAACATCTACTTTGTTACTCTTTTCCCCATTACCTTCAGTCGGCGCTGTCTTTTCCAAGAACTCCTTCGGTTTTCTTCACCTTAGCAAACGTAATGTATGTAACTGAAAGAACATCTACACAACTGGTTCAAATTGGTCAAAATCCGCTACCTCTGTATCAAACATAAACAACTTCAAAGGTTTCGCATATTCTTGCCTCCTCAACTCATCTTCTGGTGCAATCCTAGAGCAAGGAGTCCCAATTAAGGCGTACAACAGCAAACACCCATCAATCTCTACTTGACAAATTTGGCCACCAATAACAGCTACTGGAGATGCCTCGAGGGGATCTGCTAAAAGTATGGAACCTATCATTGTCAGCTTGACAAAGAGGGGCATAGGTTAAAAGCCGTCGAATTGGTGTACCCTTATCAACACCGTTCTTCTTTCGATCCAGAAACACTCCTTTCTATTCCTCCTCTTTCTCTTCTGTCGGCTTACTCACGGTAAATGTACTGTTGGAACACCGTCTCTTCGGTGTTAATGCCCGTTTAAAAGATTTCTTACAATAGGTAGAAAAATTTCGTCCCATTACACTAAATTTTGACATCTGACATCTGTCATCCGAAAAAGCGGGACAAATTCCTAGCAGTATGTCTTGAGATTCCCCTCTAACAATCGTACTCATGCCAGCCAATTATAGGAGAGGCAATGCAATTAGCCCATTTATGGGTTTTTGGTAAGTTAGGAGAGACAAATCGAGATGATAGATGCCTTAAGCCTTCAATTTATGATTTAGACTAAGCATTTTTATTAACCTCAAAGAAATATTCGACCCTACGCAGGATTGATTATGCTAAAGACAAAATTAGAGACTAAAAATAAGGTCTACTTTGCCACCCCTTCCACCTTCTTGATGAGGGTAGTAGCAATCAAACCGCCTCATTCGTTTTCACTAGACCATGACGTAGGCCGAACACCTCATCCGTTATTGCGGCGACAATCCAGATTGCACCGTTGACTGGATGTCCTACGTTAATTAGCTATGCGGACAGTACGTCTGACCTTCGAAATAGGACAATGAGAATAAACGATTCTCGATAGGTCAGTCCTGATTTGGGCCACCTAACTGATTAGTGGTTGACCGAAAACAATAATTAACTTAGCTGCAAAATCAGCACCTCAAAGTAGGTGAGCATGCAAATCTCCAGCCCTAAATCACCAAGTTTAAACAATTTCATTGATTCAGAGTAGCACACAGTCACTGACAAAGCCAATGAGGAAAGCGCGCATAAGCGTTGGTAGAACATGAAATTATGTAACTTTATTGCAAACAAAATAAGTAAACCAGTCGGTCAACCAGAAAGCAAATATGTTCAACCAAATCGGAAAGGTCAGATCGCAAGAACGAGCTGGAATTAAAATAGCACGGTTGGAATTCACCAGTACTAATAGTAGGTGCGATGATGAATAGAGGATCTACCAAATACTGCCATAATCAATCCTCTCAGATCGTCTTATTGGTGGTGAGGGTGAGGAATTTCGAGTGATATGGGTTTATTAAATCAGGCTTGGTCAGGTTCCGTTGGAATGTCACTACCTATCGCGCAACTGGATGTTCTTGAAGGTAGAGCTCTGGTAAGACCTATTAAACTACTACCAGGGCTGATTGCTGCTGCAGTGTGGAAGGAAGCCAGCCGTTCGGAGTGAGTGAGAGAACTTCCACTGATCTCAGTTTGTCAGTGATGCCTTCAAGATGGCGAAATCACAGTTTGATAGTTTGATGCGCCTTCAGTTGGTTTGAAGTCGAATTCTTCAATCTGTGCAATCAACTGCTCCTGCTTCATGTTCAAATGGAGTGGGTCTGTACGCGACCTTACATGGGTACACGGAAAATACTAAATTAATTTCTGTTGATGTAATTATGTCAAATCGGAATGTTCCACACAACCCGTTTCTATATACATCTCATTATATAGCATTTTAATATACCGACATTAAGGCACTCCATCAATTATCTGTCCACCTTCCTTGTGCCACGCTTTATTGCCTATTCGAAGACGCTCCGATCCACCAACTGGATGCAAATGCTTAAATACCAAAAAAACATACTGAAACCACATCAATCCTTGCCAGTGATGCTTAATGTGAAATTCCACTGAGAAGGCCCGTCTTGAAGATGTGCCTACAGCATTATTGTGGATGTAGCGATTAATGTCACAAAGCAATGGTGCAGCGCTCTCCTCCCAAGTCACCCTTAGACAGCTCCACCTACTTAACGCGATGGGAAGTTGGAGGTGTTCGGTCTGGAACATCGTCTGAACTACCAATAATACAAGTGTATTGTATAGTTTGCTTTCTTTTTTCGTAGTTTATAGAATTTCACGGTAGACTTGAGAATACAATCAAGCAAAGACTAAGATGACATCGAGATCTGTTACCAGTCTCCAAGTCCTTCTGTGCATCGACTATAAGGTCTGAAAATATCTGAAAGAAGTCGAGCACCTATGACCCTTGACCAGCCACAATGCTACTCACTAGAATTGTAGTATATAGGAGGTTAGAAAACGTATGACTATGAATTTACTTCCGCCTGTGCCCTTCTACAAGACAACAATAAATCCACTTCCAGCCGCATGCTCCTCCACGTTCTCAAGGATGACTCAAGCCACTTGTCGTGATGAGGCCTGCTTGCGTATTGACGATTTCCCCAACAGACACGCAAGCTTGACTAATTCCTGTTTCATTATCCAATAAAGCGCATAAAAGTTGTTAAAAAATAAACACAGATAGTAGAGCGTTTTGGGCACACTACGCTTGCTAACAGCTTGCGATAACTGCGGTACGACCAAATCCCAAATCCATCCAATCATCCATCCACCTATCATCCTCATACTAAGCGTTCACCACCAGCTAAGATTGTTGTGATGACTGCACCATCAATGTCAGTCAACCTAGTGTGATACCCGTCCACATATTAAGCCATCCAGTAGCTCGTAACTTGTCTTCGAAAGGAGGTTTGGTGCTAAGGCAGCAGGCGCGCTTGTAGGGTAACGAGAAGATATGAAGTCGACGATCAACCAAAAGCTCCGCCAAATGTCTGTTCTTCATCAATGTTGGTTGTCACTTGCGTTTTGAAATGAGCTTTGGGCAGCAAAATCTGCTACCTCTCTCAAAGAGGCAAATCAGTCTACTTCATCAGTTAACGTCCGTTAATTGTATTTCTACTTCTTCTATACAAAAAAGTAAAATGTCAGAGGTGAAATGGCTAAATCCATTTTCTTTATAGACAGGATTCTAATTTAGTCCCACTGACACGAAACCCGCATTTCTGAAGCCCTTGGCGTGGTTGAAATGGAGATATTTTACTATCGCAGTGCCTTGTTTAACCCTTCGATCAAAATGATAATCTTAAAATTCTACCAATCCCTTTGGTAACTTTATTCCAAACCGCAGTTTTAACACCCAATGATCCAATAAATGCAGCGAATGTTTGTTATTCGATTTTGAGTAAATCTAAATGCGACAGTCCTGACATTTCCGTCCCAAACCTACCCCCTTTAAGCACAAATGAATTTACTTTTCAATGCGCACATCTCCTTTCTCTACCAAACATCACCTTCCTATCCTTTCAAATTGCCGAAGTCTTCAAGAAAAACTTTTGAAATGCGCATCGATTTTGCGAAACCAATGAGGTAGCTTCGGTTAGTAATGCTGGAGAAGAGGACTAGGCGAATTCGATAGAAATTCCTTCTGTCTCATAAACGGAGGACAGATTTAGAAGACGCTGGTAACAGTTCTATGCCATATGTGGCAAGCATTTGATTCTGGATTCTTCGAAAATGCATTTTAAGGGGATACCAGCCTGCAAGCATCTTTAATACTGGTGCGGGGAATGGAATGAGACAGGTATCACAAGCTACACGTCTAAGAAATCGCGTAGACTTTAAGAAAAACCGAGTTTATGCTTTGACGCAGTAAGAGGACTTTTCTGACAAATAATAATAATGCTTTCTGTGGAATTTGATGCGGTTAGCGTTTTACTTTAAAAGGAGGTTTGTTTGGGTGGTAATGAATGAGGTTGAGTGATTTTGTATGCCAAGCGTGTTTGAGAGGATCGTTTGATTTTATATAAAGATAGATGCAAAGCATAAAGTTTTTTCGTAGGCTCATTTTCAGTTTCACATCGCTGCCGTTTTATCACGACCCAACCGACTATCGGGGATAGTGTTAAATTCCTAATTTCCTCTTTGTTCTCTAAATGCGTTGTACTTTTTGGCGAAAACCAACTGATCACTAAAGGTTGATCTGCTTTTATTGCTGGTCGTAACTCAGAACCTGGGAGTTGGCTTTTGGCAATAGTGGCCATAAATTCATTGGTGCTTCTGCAAAGATACCTGGCAGATTCGGTCGTTCACAGCTGATGCCCTTCTTCTGTGAAGTTGTGGCACAACACCTTCCTCACGTTACTGCCACCAGTGTAACCCGATGAAATCGAGACAGAAGGAGTTTCACACAATTCGTATCGGTAGAATGCAGCTTTCTCTTTCCAGTAGGCAATCGATGATTAGAAGACTTGATACAGAGGATCTTTCAGCTCATTTATTGAACTTCGTCACAAGCTTCCATCCTAGATTATTAGACAAGAGTGACTGTGGAACAGGGTTATTGCTCTCCATGTAGGTTCGGAAAACTAGTTCTATGCAGGAAAACTCGCTCAATCAAAGGCTTTTAATGCTTTTTACGAGTCCAAAGACGCTACATTTTCTACTCCCTTTAAACTCGATATTCTGATAAACGTTTGTGAAGCACCCAATCTCCGCTGGCTCTAATTAACCGGTCGTCTGCAGCACTCCCTCCAGGTTGTGCAAATCAATTAGTGCAGTGAGGAGGCTCTCGTAGACCAGAAAATTTTCTACAAAACCAAATGCTTTGACTACACTATTTCGTGGGGTTTCGGAGCTACACCTATCTTCCACTTCAGCCTCAGGGCTTCTCCTTCACATTCTGACGTGAGACACAAGTGCATTTACTTCATTTTATTAAGCTAATCCACCTGCAAAATAGTCGTCGTTCGTGGGAGTTGATGGTTGAATTATCAAAGGCCTTCATTACAGTTGAGGTGTAGGAACGACACACGAGTTGTGAGGCAAAGAGAGAGGTGGTCATTGGTCTGACGACGGACATGGCCTTGAGCCTTGTATCGCTCTACCCTTTGAATGTGTCCTTAAATAGACTGACCGAGTGTTGGGTAACTTTGATGCTTATAAGGAAAGAAAGCCAAAGGCGTGAATAAACTCCGTGCTTGAGAGTTCGGGTGATAATGTTCATGTTGTTCCTCTCGATTTTAAATCAAAGTGATAAGCTTACATGGATGTTTGATTTTGCTCAAGAAAGGTTATTTTTTAAGATTTTTTCTTTCTTCACTTTATGACAAATACACTATCCTCTGTGCATATCAAAACCATATATCTTTCTAATTTTATAACAAATCGGAACTCTTGAATAGGGACATAATTTAGTTATCTACTGTTGAATCGCCCTACTTTGGTTATTTTCACTGCGTTTTGAGGAAGATACCTGGGCCATTGACTTCGTCTCATTAAATCGTTTGAATTTAATTTTGCACGCACTTGGAGCGCTAAGGATTAGTGTAAAAATAGAACTCGGGAATGATGTAATTATACCCTGGGTGCGTCTGTGTTCTGACTCGTAACAGCCTTATATTCAATAAAGTGTATACCAAGCGAGTGTCTTAACACATGCAAACACTTCGTCTTTGTTGCAGCTCATCAGACCATAGAGCAGTCGCCTTCAAATTTGGATAAGCTAGAAACCTGTAAGGAACGCGGACTTCAATGGGGACCAGAAGATAAAGAAAAAGAAAGTATTTTGACAATTTGGTCGTTAATACAAATGCGTTCAGTACCTCAATGCTATATGGAACAAGTGGTGGAAAGTCATCAGTAAGCAAAAAAGACATTAAATGAAATAAAGGAAATGCAAAGACCCAGTCCACACACTTTTCCAGCCCTTCTCAAGTCCAAAGTACATTTGCTATAACAGTGATGAATTTAAGAGAACGCAATAAAGTTTCTTAAAGAAAAACTCATTTTTATTTAATCAAGGTTGGCAAACTCGCCTTGAAGTGCTCATTCACCTAAGCAAATGAAGGCGATTTGGGTAATTCTATCTAAAAACTAGTCCAAATCATTGACGAGCAAATCTACGCTACGACTTCAACTAGGCACTAGATCAAAGAATTGAGCCTGCTTGGTCACTTCTACCAAAGACAATCTATATTCTCCTCCAGCCTATCTCAAATCCACCCAATTCTTGCCATGTTATCGATGAATGTACAGAATTGTATCCATTTTCTTTAAGACAAACTCCTTCTTATTTACTCCCAAATGTTCAATTCTAATAGAATATTCATCCAGTTAAGTATATATAGACCATTCGAAAAATTCGAAAAACTAGGATTAGGATCCTCCCTCATTCTGCAAAATTGCGTTCAGCAAAAGGAAGGGGATGCTACTTGAAGGAGAGACATTATTGAAAGTCGGCATAGGGAAGGTAACCTGGACAGTGAAACACATGATATGTCCAGAACTCGCCTGAGCCATAATACTTGGTGCTGGTTTCCTACGCTGCATTAAAGACGTCCTGCATTTTGCAGAAGGAACACTCTACTCACCCAGTCACTGAGGCTAACACAGAGACTGCAACCAACAGATGGAGCAGATGACAGCCACAACACCCTTTTTTAAACTGCAATCTAGGTAACACTTGCGCGCACCTGACCACATTTCTGATGACAAGAGAAAAGAACTCCGTGAACTTCTGCTCCAGTAAGCGAATATCTCCTCATGGCAAGGTGCAAAACTGGGACGAACAAATATTGTCAAGCACAAAAATGGTACCGGTGATGCTAGACTCACCTGGCAACCACCCAGACGTATTCCACCATTTCTGTTGGAGGAAGTAAACCAGTGTAGGATGAGGCACGCAGATCTCTTCTTCCCTGGTCTCTACACTCTTAAAACACCCAGGTTGATTCGACTTCGCCATGTTTATTGGGATGAGTAAATGGGAGGAGTGAGTACACGTTCGGGGAGGCGTGGACACGGGAGCCTTCTCAGGGTTGTTGGACGGTGACTCCCCAGTCACGAGGTTTGATTCGTATTTTCGCTTCTTCTCTAAAAGGAACATTCAAAATACATAAGTAATGCATATCTCTGTGGATTATAAGCAGTTAGACCACGAGGAATGATCGGCCAATTAATCTGAAAGACACTGGTTGTAATTCGGAGGTTTCACCGCTCTTTGTGCTATCGTGTTAAGAAGGTGCGTTCAAATGGGTGAAAGTACACGATTCAGTGCTGTATGACTTAACACGATATAATGCAGTTTGCCATGCTTTTCTCTGTACATACGGATAGTTTGGGCAAGCTCAAATAGGCTGGGCTGTGCCACACGGCGATGTGATGGCGTGCAGCCTAAAATGGAAAAACCCACAATATTTTACTGCGTGCCAATACGATTTTGCCTAAGTGCAATTTTTCCTTTTGGATTGATTAGCAGATGAACCGAGTGGCTGACTGACTAAATGATTATTAAATTGTTGAATAGACGCTTCTTTCGTGTGTGTGCGTGATGGTGCTAGTTGATTCCTCAAGGGGGAACCACTATGGGGATAAGCCGTACGAATATGGACCCATTTGCAGTAAATGGCCGAAGAAACGCTCATGTCGTCGCAGGCAGTGCGTCCAAAACCTTACACTGAGATAAGTGTTCCCGATAATGCGATTAAGCAATTCCAAGCACAGAACTGTGTTAGAATGCGTAGTCTTTAAGGACCAATCAACTAACGATCGGACTGAAAGCATCCACTCTGGCTTCTTGTGCCTCAACCACCACGTCCGTGTTCACCATTTTCTTTAATTATTGTAGTATCGGTTGGTGATATGCACGCACAAATAAACATATGAAATGTTAAATGTCGCTAAGGGAGATTTTGGCCATTTGCAATGTTTAATGAACGGGGCACCTGACCGCATATTAACGTGAAATTTAGACGAAAGAGAAACAAGAAGAAGAGAAGGGAAACTAGGTGACTCTAGGCATAACTACGTGGGTACTGGGTTACTTTGCAAAGTTGCGTTGGATGAAAATTCTTTTGCTTGAGCACTTAACTGCAGGTACCTTAGAGAACATGCGTAACTTGAGATGAGGTGGATGATATTTCCTTGACGCCACTTCATATAGCATGTCTACTGGAATATACGTGCATTGCTTATAGAGGAGGTTTTCTAAATAAATCCAAAATGTCAGATAAAGGACATCATAAGTGAATCGCAATGGCCACAATCACATCGTCTGTGGCAAATAACGGTAAATAAGGTACAGCAAGCTCCCATTCTCATTTATTCACAAAACTGGGTTATTGGGATTCACTACGGAAAAATATGTAGTGCGCAGCCTTTCCCAGTGGACTTGATTTAGTTGATTCCATTAAAGCAAAGTCTGCAAGAGAACAACAACAACACACCTTTAAACACAATTCCCTGTGGCATTGCCAATTTCTCAAGTGATCCTTTTCACAACACGTCATTTTTATAAAATCTGCCTAATTTTCTGCGTGAGATCAAAATAATCCTGCTATTGCACCGAAATTGTTAAGTAAGGTTGAGGTGGTTTATCGACTGATAAACATTGTTGCTTGATGTGGATCATGACTCAAGAGGTCTGTGAGAGAGGTGTCGCCACGTCTTATCTCAAGTCTTATAACCTTGAGCGGTGTAATTAATCATTACGCTGAGCGTAAAAATTATGCACTCATAGATGCACCATTCTTTGGTGCCTGTCAAGAAGCTATTGTATCTGTCGGAGAGAACGGCTTGTCGGGATTGGTTCTACAAACACCGTCGATAACAACTGTGTGGAACAGTGTGGCAGCAGAGATGCTCAGAGAGCAAATACTGCCTATCCATTGCATGAATTATGGAGCAATCGCTTCAAATTCCATTTGTTTGACTTTTTCTCCTTTTCGATTACCGCCAGATTGAAGTCACAAATATGCAGTTACCAGTCCATTCAGCAACTTCTCACAAGTCTTTTATGGGTTTTGAGCTGCTTTCTTGATATGCATTACCACAGGTTGTTCTCCCAAACTTATAATTCAGGCTATTTGCATAGCTGCTTGGTTACAATAATGTCGATGTCCAAATTCGTGCAATGATCTCCGTTCGTTGATTGAACAAAAGCTGTGAATGTGTATTTTGCTTTGACCATTTCAGCAAACTTTGCTCTGTATCACCTACAATAAATCTTTTTTTCTTCATTTCTTCCCTTGTTTCCCTATAGTCTCTCTCGCAACCACCGATTACCTCTGACCTCTCTGCTATATCCTCTCGATTAGAGTCTTATCCCTCTCTTCCGCCTCATCATCATCTTTGGCCAGTGTTGGCAGAATAGCTCAATGACTGGTAAACACCTCGGATTTATGCCCATGATCTAATGTTTGTTCATTACTTTGCCTTTTCTTGCCAACGCTTCATCTCCCTCCGACATCGGTTCGAGCGGCATGCCAGGTAAAGTGGCTAACGTTAAATACGTCACTGTTTCAAAATGAAGGAAAAGAATGGAACTTTTTATTGTCAGATCCTCGTCAACATGTCAGTGCATTGCATTGTCATTGAATATGTCTACGCGAGCATTCTACTCAGGTACGCTTCAGTGGCACACACTTTACTTTTTCCTTCTGCTTTTATCTTCTACGTTCTCAACAACTCTTTATCATCCTCTAGTAAATTGCAGGCTTACAGATAACTGTTCCCTTTGTATTAGCTGACGAAATTTCAAAAGCGTTTGGGAATCCTGTTCACGGATTACATATTTGTCTTACTTGACTGCTCTTTTCATTTGCCAAATTTTAAATGTGTCAAAGTGCAGTCTTGCTCTAGTGGCTAAGGATGGGTGTACGATTGTCATGAACAGTGTACAATTGTAGGGTAAATGAGGGAATCACATCTGCATAACAGTAAGGTAGGTGAGTGCAAAATAAAAGGGGTTAATTAGCCTTTTACGCTAAACGCGGACAAAACTTTCCAATGGGACCTCGAAGTAATCGCACAATGCCTAACCTTACTATCATGGAACCTTCACCTGGATAGTTACAAGTTTGTTAACCTAGGTAGCTTGCAAGCAAAAAAGTGAATTGTGTTGAAATATAATGTTGAAAAGAAGCAATTATGCTTTGCTGCATGAGGTTTATTCCGCATGACCAAATACTAAGTATAAAACATTCAGATATTTTGCCTTTTGCTGCAAAAAGGGATATGAGTTTCAATTTTTTCATAAACGGCACAACTACTTGTAAATAATTGGTAAATCTGGTGTTTCATTATACCGTTTTATATATGCGCAATTCTCCAACACTTCTGCTACCCCTCGCTAGTCTACCAATCCTGATAGGATAAAGTAATTCTTCTCCGTCGGTGATGGATGCTTCACACAGTTTCTTCTTTTGTCTCGACTGATGCATAGCAATTGCTAAGTGCAGTTGTGGTCCCTTCACACTTAATTCTTTTTCCTTTGTGTGCTCTGAAGCAAATTGGGTGAATGGAAGTGAGATATGATCCTTCACCACTCCATTTGTTGCACAGATTAATGAAAAGTGTGACAATGGTTTTCATGTGCGTTTGAAGAGTGTGACACCAACCTTATTGAATATTACTGTTGCTTTTTACCATGTCTATACCTGAGAGAAAAGCGAAGCTGGGTTCCATCATTAGACACTTTCGGTTTCTTTATGGTTACTGGTTTGCAGATGAGCAGCTGCCATTGCCTGCTAAACTGACACATTTAATAGCTGTTAACAAATTGACAAGTAATTTTCGTTCAAACTTAACTAAGACATTTTCTTTACTGTATAGTGCAATTGGTTGTTTTAAGGTGGCAGACGACACTGCGCGTTTTCGTAATGGCAAACTCAGCTAAGTGATTGAATCTTGTTAAATTACAAAAATATTGTAAGGAAACAGGAACTTGACAACCATTTACTGGACATAAGGTATAAACTCAGGAGTGTTAAATGAGCAAGATAAAGAGGGCGCTCAAAACATACAGGAAGAGGACGTCATGGTACTCCTTGGCGTTGCGGAAGGAGATGTAACCATGAGAGGTGGCGTCGGCTGCAGTGATGGAAAAGAGAAGGTGTCCAGTGGTCAACAAGAGGAGGGCAGCAATAGTCGCCAAGGGAATGGATGAGAGGGGAGCTATCAAGGGCACAGCCGGGAAACGCGCCGAAGAGCATCGCATCCGCACTTGCTGCGGGTATTGGCTGCGAGTCGGACTGAATCAGACTGACTAGAGTATCTATCGACACTCCCGTGTCCATCTGCAGTCGAATGCACCACAGCTCATTACTTCTTGCCTCTAGAAGGACGCAAAATCAGCACTACTTCATTAGTGACATTTTATACACATTCCTGCCTTCCTTAAGGATCAACAAACCGCGCCCAGACCAGTAACTTGAGTTTTTGCTAAACATCTATCTATAACGCCCCTTTAGATGCTTCTTCCACGGCTGTCTGCGACTTGCATGTTTTGGACGGAGCACGATTTCCAGAGATTTCTACGCCCTCAACGTTGCACTTATTTGAGGGACGTATGTAAAATCGCAAGTGAAAATATCTTTGCATTGAGGGTAAAAGAGAATCCTGTAAGATTTTCGCGATTTTAAACAATTTTGACAACTAATTTATCCTCATATTGGGACAAAGATAAAATGCATAAAAGATACCATATTTAAAGATTAAATAAACCTACTATTTAACGTTGACCACCGCATTTATCTGAATGAAATGCTCCTGGGTTTTGAGTCCGCTGAAGACACGGATTCATCAAGGGTAAGCCCCCCAAAAAACGACAACTATGCGTAATCTGTTCTAAATTGATTCCTTAGAAGCCATTTGATTGAGCATCGACGAAGAATGGAAACTAACAGCTTTGTGAACGTTGAATTTCTGAATACCTTGATGAGTTTAGAACGGATCGAATACTTTTCTAAACTATTCCAACTGGTTTTAATACAATAATTAGAAAGACAGAATTTTTCATCTCCATCTACTTAAACAGCAAGAAATGCTGTTTAAGTTTGACTCCAACTATGTTTTTGGGTAATTCGGTAGATGGAATTTGGATTCTTATGAAAGGAAATCCAAGGATATCAAAGGATCATTTATCCATTAAATACGTGGGACTGAACGAGAGCTCTGTTCCTAGTAAGTCCTTTACCACGATACTTGAGCAGAATCGGCAACTTAATCGACTGCTTCTTGCAGAGAAAGCCTGACATTTACAGCCTAAATTCATTTGTGCAAGGAGTGAAATAACACAAAGCGCGCTGACGACCTTTGATTTACCA
>NW_020170454.1:370606-372192 GCF_000524195.1 Echinococcus granulosus | reverse complement strand
TTTGATCCTGCTGCAAAGGGTAGGGAAGGCCTGGAGCTTTACTATCGATCCAGCCGCCCCAGAGTAAAGAAGGAAACTGCAGGGACATCCTTTAGGTTTACCAGGAACCTGCATATTAGGAAGGGGGTCATTTGGGAGTGGACAAGAAAGAGAAAAGGAAGGCTCACCTAGTCTATGGGAATATCCTTTAGCGACACGATCTGAGGACCTTGACTTTAACCAGTGTTAGGGATTCCGGTAGATCGGGTTTGCCCGCATTTCCTGCTTCTTCTTAGTTGGTAGCCTGGCCAGTTGGCTGCATGAGTTGATCTTTATAACGCAGAGCTCCTCAACTACAGCGGTAAGGGGAACGCCGTGCCTGAGTTGGACCGTTATCCAGTTAGCCAACTCTTTTGCAGAGCAGCCAATAAAAGCACGTTTTGTGAGATTTTGGAGATTTTTAGCGTACTCTTCGTTGTCCTCGTCAGCTTTTCGGACACGAAGAAGAAGTCTCTGGAGATGACGAGTTGAGCCAACATAACGCAGCATTGACCAATATTGGTGTCGTGGATGATGCGACCACAAACAAGTCATGGGGGAGAGTGCGATGGAATGAGGGCATACTTTGACACTGAGAATAAAGGTAGAGGCTAAATTTGGCAGTTTTGAGCCAGTCTTCGAAGTTTATGCATTCACTAGAAGGATAAAGGTCCACTAGCACTGCCACCAGCGTGGGAAGAGGCTCGTAGATTTTTTCTGCCCTAGCTCTCATACCCTTAGAACTTTCAGGCTGATTCAGCTTTGTCATGTTTATTTGGATGAGCAAATGAGGAGATCAAGTACAAGTTCAGAAAGGCATGGCACGGAACCTTTCTCCAGGTTGCAGGACTCTGAATCTTCAGTCATGAGGTTTCATTAGCCTCTCCATCTCCTTCCTGAAGGGGATATGCAAACAACATACATATAACATTAAAGATAATACTTATCACAAAACAGACGGCATAAAATATTTTCTCTTATTTTCTTATGCGAAATTTTGCAAAACTTATCGTAAAACTAATTATATAATAAGATTTATGTAATAAGCCCAAATTGTTTATTAACTTTGCTAAATATTTTTGGAGGATTTTGCAGAGCAAAGAATTTAATTTAATAAAAAATTTCGTTTCATATTTGATTTCTAGTTTTAGGTCTTGCATCGAGCGTACCAAAAATTTGATTGCAATACTCAGTCTTCGTTAATCAGGCAATATTTTTCCTAGTGGATCTTATCTAAAGCGAGAATTTCCTGAATACAAATGAAGACAAAACACTAGGTCAGATAATACAGATTTGACAAGCTGAATGTTGTGCGTGAACGTAGTTGATCGCAGGAACACTAACTTCAGAGTATAGTTGTGTTTAGGGCTAGACTCACCGATTTCCTCTGCCCCGTTCCTAGTGTTCCTAGAACAGCCCGGTTGATTTGGTTTCGGCATCTTTATTAAAGGAAAAAGGTTGGGAGAAAAGGTGCAATGTTTAGAGCGGGGAAGAACTGCAATCGCAACTAGGCACGGAAGGCGACGACCCTCTCACCAGATTCAAAGTTCCAGATTGCCTCCTCCCTT
>NW_020170454.1:356753-370506 GCF_000524195.1 Echinococcus granulosus | reverse complement strand
TTAGGATCTTGGTCGCTATGAACGGATTCGGACACTCCATGCTTGCAAATCCACCAATTGAAGAAAACTGAAGCAACCGTCTGGCAGAAATCCCGAGCATCTAAGGTAAGCGAAGGCCACCAGTATCTCTTGCTCGAGGCGTCTAACATCTACTTTTCACCCACGTGGCCGAGTTGCTCGTGTAACTCTTGCAGAACTGTTTGCGCTAGTGATCCAGGAACTACTAGACGCCCGGGAGAGTAAACACCTTCTTGGTACCATAAAATCTCATCCTCTAGAGAAGGTCTCTACCATTTTTGCTAGCTCCATCTAGCCGCCTTGCTGGTCGACGTTATCTCTTCCGACGGAGACCTATGCGAGGATGCCAGAAACTTCTCGTGTATCAAAGCCGTATCAAGATCAGTAATTTGCGCATTTCTCCAATGTCTGGCAGGGTCTCCTCTACCCTGTTCCTAGTGTTCCTAGAACAGCCCGGTTGATTTGGTTTTGGCATTTTTATTAAAGGGTCAAGATTGGGAGGAAAGGTACAATGTTTAGGGCGGGGAAGAATCGCAATCGCAACTAGGCACGGAAGGCGACGACCCTCTCACCAGATTCGAATTTCCGGGTTACCCCCTCCCTAAAAGGCACATTAAAACAACGTAAGTATTACACGTGTACCAGGGGCCGAGGCTCTGTCTTTGGTAGCAGTGACTAAGCAAAGCTCAATTTTATCCTTCCAGAGCCCAAAATATGGCAAATTTGAGATACAAATGAGGAGATATTTAAATAAATTTTTTCAATTTATAGCCATAATGCCCAAGTAAAATCAATTTTAAATTAGCCTGTGAGTCAAAGAAGTTGATCTTTGAGGGATTTGAATAATATGCATTTACTTCTTCAATGTGATGCAAAATGCAAGACGAATTGTTGGTTGACTTTTTCTTTGTTAGCCGTGACTAAACGAAACTCACTTCATCTATCTACTGCCCTATTTGAGGGGATTTGAGATTGGCTTATAAGTCAAATGGACATACTCAATGATTCTACTAAATAATGTGTTTCTGATTTATCGCTATGTTTGTTCAAACTGTGGAACTCTTAGTAACGGCTGGAAGGTTTATGTTGATTTTAAATGCTCTTCCGGTATATGCAATGACCAGTCTTCCTGTCATGATTTTGCTTTTTGCATGCATACAGCCGAGGCATAGTTAGCTGCTAGCGATCCCGAAGTTGTTTGTACAATCTAAGACGTGGAATCTTCTCTCTGTAGGCTCACAATATTTATTTTATAGGCCGTGATCAAGGAGCTTCGAATGAAATGTCCTAGAATATTACTGTTAACTGTTTCAAAGTCCAGTACTGGGATCTGGTACCCATCACCAGAGAATTGACCCCAACAAGCTTACTTTAACAGCATTTAGTGCACAACATTCGTACATGCATGCAGAATTCGACTAGTTGAATGCTCTCCTGAGTTAGATTAACGACATTTACACAAGTCCAGTCCTGGCAACTCTTGTGCTCATAAATGACGTCGTTAGATTCCTGCTCGATATGCGCAGGCATTCTCCACGTCCCTCTGTGTCTGCAGTTACCGGCAGTGATTGACTCGGTCAATTAGTCCCCATTACTTACATGTTTTTCATCTCCGTTCGAGCCTCCAACATCCTTCTTTGTCATCATCGACAGATCATTTATTCCTTTCATCCTCTGATGACGGGGCTAGATGATACCGGAAGACTCGGTTAATTGGGCTCTTCCTTCATATATTCCATTATATTGTAAAGAGTAAGGTATGGAGCAAGTCGTAGGCCCTATCCGTTGCAGACTGCTAGGCAGGTGACATTTCAACGAAAATGTGGTGTAGAAGAATGCGCAGCACTGCAGCTGTCCTGATAATGCCAGTCCCATCTAGCCACTACAAGTATCTGCCAATCCATTATTGTTTCCACCCTACCGCCGAGCAGTGTTTGTTGTCATTCGTTGACCAATGACTGTCGAAACCCAACAGAGTGGTTTAACTGACCGTAGACGCGAGATACATTTATTCAGACCGCACCATTATACTTAGTGTTTCACTTTTATTTGAAGTTGTGAGGTAAGACAAACTGACGTATGCTCTACTGAAGTTTTGTCTAGCCAGCGCATATTGAGCCATTCTGCAATTAAGCGGTCAATTGTATAACAATTGCCTCTGTCGTCAACAGAGGCGTGATTCTGTAGACGATATATGCATTGTCGATGTATAGAAGAGCTGCGAAGCTACTGGCATGACGTATGGAAATTCCTCAGCGCAAAACTCCAATCAGGGGAAAATTAGTTAATACGTTGTTCAGCATTCCGTTAACACAAATATTTTACTACCGTAGATCAGTTCAACCTCTTCCAAGCTAATTCATTTGCTATTTTATTTGATGCCGTCAACTCTCTTAAAAAAGCAAAACACAGATTTATTCGAAGCTTCTTTCCCTTATGAGAATAGACTTCGTGTTTTATTGCATGCATTGAGGGAGGTAATTTTTTAATTGCTGATACGGTTCCACAAATTTTGGAATAAATGGCTTTAGACTTATCTAGCTGACACCCACGAACTGCAGAGTGGCTTGCGTGAATCGGTTCAATGCAAGAATGCCTCATTACAATACCAACACTTATTAGGCCTCCGCTGCTCAAGTACTTGAAATGGACTTGGCTTAGGTTTAAAAGTTCGGTTGCTATTCGTCAGATTGTTCTTATTCCTTGACAACTTAGCCATTGCGTCTTGAGGTCGATGTTACTAAGCTACTTAAACAGTAAGATACGTGCAGAGATGTGGTTTATTATTGTTGATAGGTCTACTTTGACGGTAGCCTTGCATGTAGTGGGTTTCTAAGCAGATTCCGAAATTCGAGGTTTTAGAATAAGTTGCAGATCATTAGTACATCATGTTATTATGCGCAATAATGCATTATTTCCAGACTTTTACACTATACATTGGTATGAGTGCGGTGGTCGCTTTTGCAAATATGTTAAACTATTTGACAATGAATTTACATTATTGAATCTGTCGCAACAAGGCGCCATTAGACAAGAGATGCCAATCCGATATAAACATAAATTTTCACAAGCCCAGATTTGGATAGGCATTAAAGTTACGACTTCACGCAGCTTCTGATTTAATAGGTAAGAGGATGCCTACAAATTCTATTTTTGATGACGATATCTTGAAGTGACAGCGGAATAATTAAAGTATAAGAAGTTAAATTTTGTCGAAGTCTACACAACACCTGAAATTCGACTATGATCTGCCATTTTTTACCGTGAGGCGTTAATGATAAATAGTATAGAGCGTTCAGTCCGTCCGTCCGTCCGTCCGTCCGTCCTGCTTAACTCACGCAGGAAAAGTCAAGCGTCAGTGCAAACGTTAAAAACTGAAAGAGTTTTCCAACAACCACTTGGATTGGCGCATCTTTTGCAGCATTTTCATTCTCTCCCATAAACGCGGATTTCCGCATTCATTCGCTAAGCCTGATGGGGCAACTACCCAGTGCCAACGCTTGCTTACCTCTACCCTGGACGATCTTTGCTGTAGTGTTGAGGGAGGGAGAATCGCCACTTTTCTAATCCCAATTTCTCAATCTCCATTCACATTACCTTTTTGTCCTTTAGCCCTACCAGTTCACGCCGCAGATACTCAGGGCGCCCAAATCGAACGGACTAGTCAACGCCCAGCTTACCGATGCTAATGACAATAAAACGCCTCATACTCCATCTTTCGATTCCTTGCTTACAATAGTGACTCAACCGTAACTGTTTGCTATACCCACAGTGGCGAGGACGCTCATAAGTAGAACGGGCCACTGAACTCTCACTTGGCTAGAAGCAATGAAGACGACAGATAATTTCGTGCTGCCTTGGTACGAGGAGCCGTAATTTTACGATTTCACAGGACAGTCAAGCTTGGTACAGTACGTGACAGGGGGCGTACATTGTAATGCAGGCGCCTCCTCTCACAAGCGGTCTGAGCAAAAGTGGGCAATGTTGCATCAAATACCGTATTTTCGGTTCAAGAAAATTGCAGAATAACGAATGCAGTAGTCCTTAAATGTGCAAAAGATTCTCTGCATCTTGAATCACCAAAACTAAGAACTGATGCGCGATTATTGTATAGGACTACGGCACAAATATATTTAAGGCAAAACTCATGACGATACAAGACGCTGTATAGGGGGTGGTGAACACATTAAGTTCGCTGAAATAGATTTTGAATACCGGACAGAATGTGTTTAGATAGCTGTGTTTTCAGTGCAGCTAGGAAGAGTATATTCATTTGGTCAGTGATCTGCCAAATTGAATACGGGTTTGTGATATGTTCTAGGGAAGTGTATCTCTAAATATATGCAGTTTACTGGGACTTATTTATTTTATGCTATTTCCGCTAAACTGAATATGATTTGGGAATAGTTCCCGTACACTCTACCCTAAGCATTGTTTTTCGGCAGGTCGGTGTTCGACGGAATATAATTTGATTGTCTTACTGAATCTCAAATTAGTTTGCGGTGTTTTCTTTGTGGCTAACCAGCAAATCTTCTGTTCCTCAATGTTCTGCTAATTTGCCTGCCGTTTTTGATATTATCTCTTTGTTTTCAGCCCTTGTTCCTTTACCGTATTTTAGTCCATTTATACTTATCCTTATTCCGTTTTGCAATTATCATTTCATGCAATATTTTAGTGATCCATGCTATTACACATTTTTTAAGAATACATGTCTAATATTATTGGGCAAGCACAGGGCCTGGTTTAAGGTCTTGTAACATTTTTTCCTTTAAGCGACACTTTTCATTAGAACGCTGGCCATGGTCATGGAAAGAGAAACACTCTCCTAGCAGGAGCGGCAGCCCCATTGTCCAGTTGATCTGCTTCAAGTACATGTTTGTATGCTAGACACCAATTTACAGCCAACCTAGCATTGGCTGCGCGGGCGCATTCTAACACAAGAATGGCCAAATTACAATGCTAAGCACTCTTAATAGAGTACACGACTTTGCGAAGAAGCCCCAAGCCCAAAAAAGCAACGCGTCTACTACTTCACTGACTATGCATTTGTTCCTAGGTAGTTCAAAGCCACCTACATACGGATCGCAAGTTCTTTTGGGCCTGGCAGGACCAAAACCTATAGGTGGATAGGAACACATTTTTGTAGGCTCCAGCTTTGCAGTGGAGAAGAAATGATGTCGTCACAGCATTGCTCTTCTAGTCGTTTGGCAGGGATTTTACTGGAACCCAAGTCCTCTTCCCTGAAACATTCCTTTTGTTAACCTCATTACTGCTGGTACCTCATCGAATATGCACGAGTAGAAAATTATAGAATTACTTAGTGGAAATCATTGAGTCGAAGCCGGCATCTTTTTTAATCTTTAGCTTAAAAATATTTAGCTGGACATTGCTTTTTTAACCCAACTTGGAACTTTTGCCTTGTGAGTCTGTTACTTTAGATTATTTTGGCAGGTTTGGTTGGAATGGGATTTGATTTTTTACAGGCGGCTATTTTCAATCAACTCATTAAATTTGTCCTCATATTTTTATGCTTAAATACTTTAATTCTGGTATCAACGGGGCCAAGTTGTAGAGACCGTAGTAGAAGTGATGCTATTACTACCTATTGAAATGTTTTCCAAAATCTGTTTTAACCCAACGAAGGAGTCGACGAATGCTAAATATTCCCGTGACTTGTAAAGACGATTTGCTGTCCTGGAGGCGGAGGTATGGTGATGGTGGAAATGCCATTTGAATACTGCGCATAGGTCCCTTTTGTTAATGGACTGTCTTCCTAATACCATCTTTTAAATCTCTTTAGTTTTTGTCGTTGTGTCGGT
This sequence comes from Echinococcus granulosus, assembly GCF_000524195.1. NCBI lineage: Eukaryota > Metazoa > Platyhelminthes > Cestoda > Cyclophyllidea > Taeniidae > Echinococcus > Echinococcus granulosus. Next base: position 364,669 of record NW_020170454.1, on the reverse strand, counting down.
TCCTTACAACTATCGGTAGAGTAGATCGCGCTTTCTACTGCTGTCATTCCTGTTTAAGCGCTTTTGACATTGTTTTCAAGTAGAGGTACACATGGCCAGTATGCGGCTTTTCATTGGGTCAGTTTCAAAGAGATTGACTTTGCAAAGCTTCCTAAAGCTAAATTGTTGCATTTAAAGATTCCTTAAAATTGGATTTCGGTAAAATTTCTTAGGTGAAGCGCCGTCTGTTTGTGATGTTCATTTTTCCTTCATCAAATGTAATGTTTAGCCTCCAAAAAATGGCATCGTATTGATAACATTACCTCACTATTGTGCTTAAGTGTGGGTAACCTCCATGTAAAGGAATGAATATTTTTTATGAATGTTTCTATCCTTTAAATCAGTGAAAATGTCAACATCAATTATAACCACCGGAAAAGCTAGTGATGATTCCAGGAGCAGTGTGTGGCCTAAGCCTACAATCAAAACCTTAGTAAAGTGGGATATTACACCCTTATTGACCGCAATATGCTGCAGTCGCATTGCTATAATTGTAAATTCGGAAGTCCCAACTCGTCCTGAGCACTCCTTGTCGTCATCGCCTTCCCCATATTAGTGACGCCTTTGGAGTCGTGCGGAGGGTGAATTTTGTCCGCCTGTAAGTTAAGTGCTCTACTTAAACATTCTTGCATTGCAGCATGTGATTTGAATCCTAGATAATGCTATTACCCCCCACATTTTTGAAATTGTCACAATGATATCCAAGAGTACCTTTCATTAACAAGCCTGTATCAATGCCGCGCATACTTTCCCTCTTGAGGCAGCAGTTATGCAGGAAGACCAAATCATTTTAAGTGTAAGTGATTATGCACTTCCTTCATTTTGTTCTTGTTTGCCCCAAATATTGTCACTTGGATTATGGCTTATGTCTTTTGAATTAATGCGAATCGCATTGCCGCATATGGTCGTTGCATGTGAGTAGCGCTGGTTGCTTTCGTCTCCAGGTGACGTATGGCGTATTCCTCTCCCGAAGGTTGAACTTGGAGCCAACCCTAACCGCTAAGGTATTGTCGCTGTCTATCGGCACAAATAATTCAGGTATGTAAATTGCCCGTAGGAATGCAATTACTGCTCGACAACTACTACTATTTGCCTTTTTCACTTCATTGTTTTGCGTTGCAAATGCAATGAATCATTAGACTTACTATAGGAATATATCTGTTGGTGAAGGATTCTTTGATGAAAGGTGGCATGGTAAATCAGTGAAGATGAATGGCGGCATGCGAAAGTAACGAGGAGGTGGTATTTCGTTTTCCTTATTTTTCAGAAGGTTAAAGCTGTTTTGAGTAGGTTGTGTTTTAAGTCGAGTCGAGGCACATTCTAGTGTTGAATGCTTAAGATGGGAGAAGAGATCTTTATGCTTGTGTATTTCTACTGGGTTTCCTCGTAAGCAGGATAGATAAGCCAAAACTCTAGGCTGTTGCTCATCGCATGCTCATTGCTGACCCACATCCTAATGGCCTCGCATGAAGGAAGTGATAATGTGATGAGAGAACAAGAAGAAGTCGACTGTTGCGGCCCTCACACCTACTCACTTACCAAAGTACCCACCCAAATAGCTGTTGTTGGTAAAGTGAGGCTTTACATGGTGCAATTCACATGGAGGCTGTTAAGAAAGTTTAATTCGAATGGAGTCTTCATTAAATCATGCAAGTGCTATAACGTGTGGGGCAAGAGGAATGTGATCGATTTCCAACCGCAAAAACAAAAGACTTCTTCGATTGCCTCCTCTGCGGTTTTCTTATAGGTTCTGGGTTGAATTTTGGCTCCGTAGAAGTCATAAGTTTGCAGTGATGCACGAAAAGTACTTTGCCCTACTTTGCCACAGTGATCACGCTGAAAGAAAGTACGGAAAGAGTTCTCACGCAACTTAGACGATTCAAGGCTGCAGTAGCTCTGCGACTATTACGATTACTAACCCCCAAAAATATGGCACTGCTCTAGTGCCTGGCTTGTTACTATGTCACCCGTACTTCTGTGGTTCGTGTGTTTAGAATGGTGACGCTGCTAATCTGCTATTGCACAATGCATCAAGTTAAGCGCACCATGCTGGAAGGTCTAAACCACGGCGTTCAAGTCTAAACATCCCCTTGTCTCACTCATGTGGGCAGTTGTAGGTTAAATGTTACGGCATAAGAGCACTAGTTAGAGCTAGACCTAGAGCTAAAGTCATGCAGTCATGAATTGAGGTGGGAAATAAGGATGGTTAGACCCAAGCTGACATTTGATTGAATCACTCACTTGTAGCTGGGATTATGCCGAAGTGCAGTGCCCTAGTGAAGATGGCAGCATCCTCATCAGTTAGGGTTGGAACTGCAAGACTAGGTGGATTAGTGTCAGTCAAGGTCGACGATGGTGGTAGTGGAGCCAGTGGACACACTCTAATCCCATCCAAATGTATTGAGTCTGCGAGTGGATATGGTTGTGATAGTGAGTTTTCCCGTCGGCAGTGAGTAGCGCTCGCTCCGAAGGGATTTCTTGTGTGATAGATCTACAGGCCAGCAGAGAGAATGACAATACACTGAGTGGGAGGGTGTTCTAATTGGAAAGGAAATTTTACCCAGGACACACAGTTGACAGCGACCTTGAGAAAGCTAGCTGATGCCTGGACGGCGCACCACAAACAAGAAGACGGAGAAGGAGGTGTAGATAAATCGGATTCAGACGGCAAAGTCAAGATGTGGCTGATTGGCTCGTCGAGCGTGAGATCCAAGAAGGTCTGAAACTGGCTTGTATTAAGGCATTTAACTGCTGTTCTATGCTGAGTAAATGAGTGAAAATATATGTGGCTTTGTTGAGGAGACATGAGCAAAGTATGCACAGGCCGAATGAAGAAACCAAGCACACGATAGTGCACTGGACAAATTCCCTCTTTCCTGCAAGTATTTGCACTGTTTCCTTGCATAGCAACTCAGCCCCTCCCCCATTTCTCAAAGCCCATAGCATAGTTGTATGTATTAAGTAAGAATTTCCACAATGACCCTCTCTTTTCATCATTCATGTTAATAGCAACATGTTGAAGTTTGGTTGGGCAGATCAGTGGGTAGGTGGAAGGAGCAATGCGCCTGAAAACATCTAGTGGTGCCATCATGTCATTACATCCCTTTCTCCTTGCATAATAACTAGAACAAGGAGAAAACTTTTGTTGGGAATGATTAGTGGAGCGAAATCGGAAATTGGAATAAGGGTGAGGTAGAAGAGGGAAGATAGCAAGAACAGGTGTGGGAGGGATAAATTATTTGCATAAGCGTCATCGCTAAGAAGGCACCCAAAACAAGTTGAACAATTTGGCATGACCTAATGATTTAATCATGCAGATTTTACTGAAGAGAGAATAGCTCTACTTTAACAACTCAGCTAAACCAAACGCCTACTTTGATGGGACCTGGCTACTTAAAATTTTCTGCGGATTCTATCCCACCCCTTTCTCAAAAGAAGAACTTTCCCTTTTTATCCCAATATCCCAACTATTCTGTCTTACGTCTTAGCGCATTCGTTGTGTCCACAATTCCTACAGAGTTCTTAGAAATAGTGCTAGTTTATGTTTTAGAATGGGCGAGAATTATATGATAATACTGTGTACTAGAGGAAGCCAAACAAAGTGAGAACAAGTGGAATAACACTAAACAAGCCTAAGTGAGCCCACCTTCTACAAAACCACCCTGTAACGGTTTACATCTCACACTATCAAGTTCCTTATAATAAAATTATTATACAATCTGATTACGTAGGCTTTTAGTTGCATACCATTCTATTGTCCGCATTTGTCATTGATCATTTCGCACGTATAGAAGCCTAACTAAATTCTTTGTTTTTAGTACTGGAAAAGCATATTATCTAACTGCTTGGGAGTAGTCATGTTAGAATTTTGTGGTAATTATCATAAAAAATGTAAACAAAGCTCTGTAATTCACCTGAAAATAATAACACTAAACGCAAGGTTTACGCATCGTTTCCTGCATTGATGGAGGGGATAGTGTACGAGGTAGTAGCATTAAAAGGGATGCGATTCGGGTAAATGCCAATACGTTTTTTGAATGATTACTCTTAAGGTGATATTTAACAGGGTGTAAAAACGTTTCAATTCACTTTACTTGGGTAAAGAACCGAAGGATGGCACGAGAGTGTTGATGGTTCAAATGAAAACAGCGTGGCAAGAGTGTGCAGATAACACGAAACGGCAGCTAAGTGGCTTAAAAGCATTACAGACATCATGGCTGAAACGTTTGCATTTCAATGTATGGATGGTAATTTGACTAGGATGCCACAACTCCGCCAAACTATCACAACAGCAAGACTGCCCATAACAGTGACTAGGTGAGATAAATCCTTTAACTTAACAATCCTCTTTACGCCCTAGTGCTCTTACTTAAGAAGTATTAGCTTATGTATTCTAAACAAATTTTTCACTACTACTGGTGCCACAAATTCAGGTTTAACCCTAGTTGTGGTATTCATGACGACGAAAAATCTGTCGGGCAAGATAATAAAATCACGTAGGATATCTACAAACTGAAAAAAAGTTGGTTTTATGGAGTAATGTTTCGTTTTAATAATAGACTACTCAGTAAATTAAATAGTGTATGCAAACCGGATTAATGCACTATTGCTATGTGGTATCAGCACAATTTCGCCTACTCTTATTCTAGTTTTATTCCTGTTGCTAACATTTCATATCGTCTTGATGAAACACCTCAATATTTGAAGTTTCTTTAGAAGTTGTCAAAAATTCCACAGGCTCATGAGATTAAAGCATATGCATCAGTAGCTACTTCCTCAAATTCCAGCAACCATAATGGTACATTAGGCATACCTGCAGGCAGCACCTACCTATTACTTTCATAAATAAATTCGAGTGTGCCAGCAATGCACTTGCAGTGGGAAGTTTTGACACATAAATAGTGCATTTATGAAATATTTGCCATCCTGTCCCAGTTATATCATCTTAATACGCGAATCTACTACAAGTAAGCTATTCCATGTTGTTTAATGCGCCGTCACAATATGTTGGAAACCACCGTAGCACTATAGAGTTGTTCAAATATGGATGACGGGTAAGTTCGATTTGAGTATCTCGATTCTCACTTGTTATGAGTTGATTCAGGTAATCACTTCTGAGGGCAAGTTTTGCATTTTGCGCTTGTTTGGTCAATGGTAACGGTTTTAATTTAGAAAGCTATAAACTTTGAACTTTAAGAGCGGTAAGCAAATAATAAATGGTCATAAGAGCATAATTTGCTCGTGAAATCTGCCACAAGCCCGCCGATTTGGTTTGACAGCTGCCATATACCCTTTAGCTTTACTTCAAACAATGATTCTGGCAGTAATTTGTGGGACAAATGGGTTGATTTTGCTATCAAGGATCATTTTACCAGGATGCTCATCGACCCTCATATTTTGGTCCTTATAACTCAAATTACTGAGCCCAAAGTGAATATCAAAAATAATATACAAAGTTGGGTTCTCAAAGGGTAGGAAAGGTGTTTATAAGAAGTGAAGTAATTAAGTTGTGGTAGATGAATGAATGCGCCCGAGATAAAATGATAATCGTATTGAGGCATCCATGATGGTAGGAGAGAGTAACAGGATCAGAAATGATCATTTAAATAAAAGACAAACAAATGAATGTGATCAAGGGATGGATGGATACGGAATGGATGGAGGGATGAATTGGTTTATTAGCAATGCATAAATATGTTAGGAGTGGGGTGAAGATATGTACCTCCAGCAGCCCAGAATCGGAATCTAAAATCGACGTGCAAATGACTTAATACTCGGGCCTAGAGTGCAACCATCAGTGATTAGGTGGATGAATTCGAGGCGGACTGAACCACCACCTTCGACTAAAATGAAGGGGTTTTCTTGTGTCGCCCAGCTAATCATTAACCGTAAAGTGAGGATTCTCTCCTCAAAGGAGAATGCCATGACTGTTGGTAAAAAAAGCTTCTAAATCTTGAGTAGGTGCATCACTCGTTTTTCGTGCTCATTCAGTGGCCAAACCACAGTGTTTTATTAATGTTGCACTTATATGCACTTTTACTCCTTATAAATTTTTGTCAAAATTCTGACGGAACCTGCCAAAATACATTTTTAAACGCGTGCATGGATGCTGTCCTTTCCTTTTTTAGCAGGTTACATATTATTAGATCTCGAGTTCACTTCTATAAGATGGCATATTCGTGATTATGGGTAAACTGACCAATGTGTTGGAACAGGCCAATCTCTTCTGTAGGATGCACCACTCTGCAGAGATTTGGAGTCACCGTATAAAGAGTGGCTTGACAGGCTTTTGAATCAAATCAAAGCAAGACAGAGATTGAAAAAGATAACCTACCTTACTTTCTTCCTGGCATTCAAATCCGCACGAATTATTTAATAATAAAGATATCGCAAACACTTGGGGATGACCTGGATAAGGTACTTGGTTCATCGGAATCAAACATCATTGAGGGTATTTGTTTGAGGACGGCGTAAAATGAAACTAAGGGGACTTAGGGAAACCGTGGTCTGTAATGAATATTGGGATGGTGGAGAAGGAGATATAATTCACCCGATCTAGTCGAGGTCAGATGGTGCCTGTTAGCTACACCAGTTTGATCACCGACATGTCATCTCGACCACATTATCACTTTTACGCCAAGGCCTGGGGACTAAACGGTAGTAAATGGAGTGACTTTTATGATTTGTAGTAAATGCTTAACTTTAAATGCTACAGATATTTTGATGTGCTTTGATAGTTTCACCATTTGTCCTTACATTACAATTCCGCAATTAATTCACACGTACGTCATAGGATTCAAAAATTGTTTCGCTTTAATACTGAGCTGATAATAACCTCCTTCTTAAGACCATGCTATCCATTAGTTTGTGCTAAGAAGCTACAATTTATGCAGGTAAAGTTTATTAAATTAATATGGCAATTTTTGGGGTGTTGAAATAAAACGTTTGTGAAGTTTTATCCCACTGATGTGAAAGGGGCAACAGCCTCGCCACTGACACGACATGATGAAGAATGTGTGCGGTCTGTTGACTCCTTTCTCAGAGAGGCGGACCTAGTAACCACACCCGAGATGTGGATGCGCTGATCAAATTCAAATAGGTCATTAAGGCCAGTTGATGACAGTGAAACGAATTGGTAACAGTCATCTTGCCCAAAGATGGAAATAAAAAAGGAATATAGTGCAGCTTCCGCTTTTAAATTGGCTTAGGAAAGAGACTGAAAGAGATGGGGACACAAGAAACCGAAATACGGGTAAGAAACCGCAAGAATGAAAGTTAGTTCCCTCCGTTTTATGCCATTTGTTGATTTCATTCTTCGGTAGTTTCTGAGTGAGAGAAGTGATGAAGATAAACTGGGTTGAGATGAATTGACTGGATCAGAGACCTGACTCACATCAACTGCTCAATCATTTCTATAGCCAGCTCTGAAGCAGAGTTTACCACTTTTGGCATAATTGCGTTTCAAATAGATATGGATGACAATGTCATTCAGTAAAACCGACGGGTTTTTCTAGTCTAACCACAAAGAGGTGGTCTCTCTGGAAGCATTGCATCATTGGGACCAGGACGTTCGTGCTATTAGATGATGGGTCGTAAATTTAGCTATTACATACCGACCTTTTTTGAGTTTTACATATTAAATTTGCCTTGGAAACGAGATATTTTCATTTTGTGAAGCATAGGCGCTTAAAGTTCTTTCACAGGGGTCAGAAAGTAATGCATAATATTGACTACCCCACCGGTGGACTAAAACATCCATAAACTAAAGTCATTTCAAAAAACCAAATCAAAAATGATAAAAACCTTTAATCATTTAATGCCATCACTACCTATAAGCCAATCAAAACACAGAATAACTACACAAATCCTACTTTACT
>NW_020170454.1:351294-356653 GCF_000524195.1 Echinococcus granulosus | reverse complement strand
GAAATGGCAGAAGGCGTCATTGGTGCAATTGAAGATTGCACACTTTCCTCAGTTAAAGAACCCAATCACGACAGCAGTCACAATGCACTGTAAATCATAAAAAGGGACACAAAGCATCACACTTGTGCGGAATTATCCATTGACAGACTCCCTGGACAACGTTTAAGGAGGCACCAACCTGCTGCAGACTTCATAGACATGCACAATCAGCTGCCTTCCGATGTGCCTTTGCACATAACAGCTAGGTCCAGCCGTACTATTTTATCAAAAATAATAATAATAAGCATTGGTTAGAAGAAATTTTGCAGATGACCTTTAAAAATGAGAATGAGGTCCAAACCGTCCACCTCGCCACAACCGACATAATTCAATTTTCTTTTGGCAAGGCATTGCTGGCATTTTACAGAATGCAAGAGTCACAGCTCCCAAAAATTTTCGGAACAGCTGTCGCCTCAGAAACCGAAAGCATGAGGTATTTGGATTGGCACTCGACAATCCTGAGGGTCTACTATCTGTCAGTACAAACGTCAGAGTGTACCTCCTCCCTTACTAGGATATGCTATTACGTTCAGTTCAAAAGTCTTTTGAACATTTTCAACTTATTTACGGGTTTAGGGATTTAGAAGAAAAGTCAAGCATATGCGACAGTATGAATAATGTTTCGGAAACATGTGAACGCCTCATTTGATTTTGGTGGAAACAGAGAAACAAATCTTGACGACTTCTTCCAACCTATGATGTTAACCTTTTCAAAAATCTTGGGTTCCAACAGCTCCTGACTCAACTCCAACTCTCCCAAAACAAGTGTGTGCAGCAAACAAATATCTTGATTGCATTCACTAAACCAATAGAGACTCAAACTTGGATGCCCTATCAAAAGAGCCGATCCAGTGTTTGGTTCGCAGGTGGATTCGGTCCGCCAGCAATGGTTAAACACCTTCTCTAAAAAACATTCCCCACCTCAAATTCTCTTTCAAATTGGGTAAAAAGGACCCAAAACAGGCAGGTTAGGCTAAAAATAGGAATAGCAAAATATCCATAAAACGGTTGATGAGAAATTCAGAATTACTGGAGTTGGGCCTACTTGTTGCGACTCTACAAAATATTACCCCTTAATCACCACTAAATGAAGAGCCGAAAGTACCTTAACCGACATTCTGTCGACAGCCAGATGACTTAAACCGAAATGAGGTGCAACTAGACTGCAATCCATCTGTTTATGTCATATCGTTATGAAGATGCAAGAGCATTAGAATTTTGAAATAAAATTCATTCACAGATGTACTGATTGCAAATAAACTCTAAAAGGCGCTGAAAATGAACTACCCATTGAGTTCTCATTACGAGAGGATTCAACTGACTTGTGGGCTGTAAACGTGTGAATGGCCAGTAGTAACTTCAATCCGATTCCTATTTCAAACGCCTCGAAGGAGGAAGAATGTGAAAAAAACGCTCTCTTGTCCATTTCCAGATAAACATATTTTCAAATTCGCGTTAAAATAATAAGTAGGCTAAAGTTGTAGATTGCACATCGGCACCAGTATATTCAAAGACATTAAAACAGAGAGCCATCCTGATGAACACTTCATCATGAATGATAGGCAGGTTTGTAGGAAAGACTTGATCGGTTTTTGACACGTAGGTATGGAGTCTAGTGACTGGCAATCCAAGGAGTATAGTACTACTCTGTAATTTAAGTAGTATATTTGGTAAAGTAAATAGGCACCATTCAAGTTTTGTGCATAGTCTACTATTTTACAAATGGTAGAATTTACTAGAAAATGATTCGATTAAGGTGATTTGTGAACAATAGTTAATAGGGTTTTCATCCCCCGTTGTGTTTTTATTGACGAAGATTTGTTGCAACTTGTGTCGCCAAGATTAGATCTTGGTTGTTACAAATTTTGAAGGGTTTGCTTTTTCTAACAGCATTGTTTTAATATCGACACAACAAATGGAACGTCGAATTTGACCCAACTTCCCACCTACTTGCGAAAAGTATTATGCGTGATACTCAACTATGCCCCAGATAGAGCAAGTGTTGCCGCATTTAGCTGGTTTCCTGAATCTGTATGGAGGAAAGTAACCCTGTCCTACAGTCACTCAGGTCTAATAATTTAGGATGGAAGTCCGTGACAAAGTTCCATGGATTAGTTAAAGGATTCTCAGTATCCCTTCTTTAAGCCGTCGATTGCTTGTTGGAAAAAGGAGAATCCATTTTGCTAATGCAAATTGTGTGAGACACCTCCTGTTTCGATTTCATCGTGTTACACTGGTGGTAGCAATATGGGATGGATGTTGTGCCACAACTTTACAAAAGAAGGGCATCCGCTTTGAAAGGCAAAATCTGCTAAGTGCCTTTAGATAATTGCCAGTGAAGTCATAGCCACTTTTGTCGAATGCCAACTCTCAGGCTCTGAGTCATGACCAGCAACTAATTCATAACAACATTTAGTGATAAATATTATTCCTTCATATAAATGCATAACACGCTTGCGGAACGATAAGGGAATTATTGAATTGACTCTATCTCAGATAGTTGACTGGATCACGATGGAGCGGTAACGACGTGGACCGGGAAAGTAAAATTAGGTCGTAGTTTTAAGAAAAATTTATGCCATGCACATATCTTTCTGCAAAAGCAAACGATTCCCTTAGCCGTTGCTAACAGGTAAAATGCGAAATGCTTACCTTCATCGCCACACTCTAACTGCATTAAATTACGCAAAAAACATCATTATCATTTGAATGGAAAGTCTTCTCATTAAGTCTGAAACATCCCGCTTTTGTGTTCATGCTACAGTGCTTGTCATTCACGTCGACTACTTGCCACCACGCCTTATTTGATTGGTACAGCTGGGAGTACATGAACAAGTCACAGTCAAACAGGCGAAAACAAACAAGCAAATGCGGCTTAGAGAATTGCGGTGATTGTTTGCATTCCGACACAGTAATTACTGCACTTTGTTTTCCAGGCGCCTCCGTCACACCCAAATCGAGTGGTGCCACCCGAGAGCTGATGGAAGGTAGGAGTGGGTACCAGACCAGTCGCGTTTTGATTGGCAAGTAAGAGTTAAGCCTTTTGATTCCTTACGTCAGCAGTCATCACATTCAAACCTCAATATGGTTGGTTAAGGGGACAAAATGGAGTGCATAGAAGGGACCAGCCTAAATTTACAAGCCATTAGAATATTTCTACCGGAATAAAGGCAGAAGAAAAGTAAAGAAGTAAAAGTACAATTGGAATCGTGGTGGTAAGCACGAGAATGCGAAGACCGAAATGAAGAGATTTGCACCAATTACGAAGTCACTAAATTTTAAAATCCAATTACTTTCACATGATTGTTAAAACCGGACGTATGCGAATTGATACTCGTTTTAAACTTCAGTGGTTACAAACAGGAATTTATTGAAGCCTCCATGCAAATGCTTTGCTATTCATTCACTCGTACACATCCACCTCATTCGTTCTTTCATTCGTAACCTGATTTTAGACTACAAGGATTCCGAAGAATACTCTACTGGTCACATCACTTCATGCAAATATGCGTGAGCATCTCAGGATGTTCAACAGCGTGCCTTATCACAACGTTAAAATGTGGCTCACTCCATTTTAAATGACCTTCTCACTATATACAAGCAATCATTTCAAAATACGTGGTTTGGGCTATCCCGGTTGTCGCTTTAAATGATTTTACATTCCACGGACAAATGGCGAATAAGTCACCAACTGGGGTCTCTCGCCTACATTGCTCATCATCGTTAATGTTACCGATAGGTTATGGGGTGTCCACATCAAGGTTGGCTAATTGGGTGTCCACACCATACTGACCCGCCGCGGAGGTACCACCCCCATCTTTTAATAGTGCTATGAGGAAATTGTGTCCAAGTCCGTTATGGTGCACAAATTCTTTACCATTCAGTCTTTTATTATGTCATTACCCCTAGCAATAATGATATATGTGCTCCTGAACGAAGTCGGAGTAATCCAAAAAATAAAAGTGGTTGCCAAAACAATAGACCCAGCTGGGATTGGCGTAATTGTTTGTGTTATACAAAATGAAAGTCTACCATTTGTGTAAAAGCAGATCTTTGAGTTCGCTTACTTGTTAGAATACAACATTTAGAGGAAGGCAGCAAATCGAAGGCATATTGACGTCATGTAAAACCTGGAAGGCACCCCTGGCTTCAACATGCATCCACCCAGCTATTAATGATATTTGACCCCAGTGGTGAAGTTGACTGGCAGTTTTACATTAACCCTCCGTGCAAATGTCGCTACCACTTTAGGTTTTAGCTCCTGAATTCCACGATAAGCCATTTATTAGCGCAAAGGTAAATTAGAGGACTCCATATTTGCAAGTGCACTGTTTTGGCATTGCAACCCAAACTTTGAAGAACCGCCATTCCTGACTACATTAACCATACTTTCCCACTGGATTTCATCCAGTTGCCTTCTTAAGACCATCCTTATTGGCCGCAAGCACGAGTACTTAACCGACTTCCTTCCAATGAACAATGTCATTTGGCCATGAGAAGAACCAATTCATGAACAAAAATGTTAAAGCAAACATGCAGTACGCTACCTGACTCCGAATTGCTGCGGTAAATCAACCGCTTTTTTCTGGTTTTCTACTTGACTATTTCTGATGGAGACAGCCAAGGCAGTAAGGAGGGTACCAGCAATCATGAAATACTTTCCTAACTCACTACTTGGGCTTTATAAGTATCACGATACTACCAGTCATAAGCTGATATGTTGGCACTTCTACACTGCTGTATTTCCACCAGCCCCGATTCAAAATGAAGCTGACAATCCTGCTTACACCAAGGCTCAATCACAGGCATGCTCAAACCGAAGCCTGCATTATGCGCCACTGCCGTTGTGTGTGCAGTCGCCAGCTAATGAGAAGAAGTACTAAAGAGTGGCACCTCTCGGTTGGATAAAAAAAATTCTACTAGATAGCGCGCATCGTGGATAGGTTGAGTAGGATTGGTTGCAGTTGATATAAAAGGTTGCGGCAGCCGTGGTGGTCATCATTATTTGACACAACGCTTCAGCGCCTCTACCCCACACGAAGCCATGTCAGCAAGTCCTGCTATCGGCATTGACCTAGGAACTACCTTTTCCTGCGTCGGTGTTTTCCAACACGACAGGGTGGAGATCATAGCCAACAGTCAGGGTAGCCGCACAAAGCCAAGTTATGTGGCCTTCACAGACAAGGAACGCCTCATCGGTGAAGCCGCAAAGGCCCAGGCTGGCACAAACCCCACCAATACGGTGTTCGATGCAAAACGTCTGATCGGCCGCCGTTACGCCGACGAGGCAGTGCAGGATGATATGAAGCACTGGCCCTTC
>NW_020170454.1:350190-351194 GCF_000524195.1 Echinococcus granulosus | reverse complement strand
AGCCATTGGCCATCTGCGAAAAGCATGTGAGGACGCAAAGAAGTCGTTGAGTTGGGCTGAGGACACAAATATAGAATTAGAATCGTTGTTTGAGGGCATAGATTTCAGTGCAAACCTCACACGGGCCCGATTTGAGCATTTGTGCTCGGTTTTCTTTAACCGAACGATGGATGCGGTGAAGATGGCGCTGAGTGATGCCAAGTTGGATACGGCTGACATCAACGAGATTGTGTTGGTGGGTGGATCAACGCGTATTCCCAAAGTGGAAAAAATGTTGCAGGACATCTTTCCTTGCAGTAAGCTGAACAAGTCCATAATTCCAGACGAGGCAGTGGCGTACGGTGCAACGTTGCTAGCATCAAATCTGACTTGCGAAAATTCGGAGGTGGTGGAGGATTTGCAGCTGCTGGAGATAACACCATTATCACTGGGTGTGGCGACCGCAGGTGGTGTAATGACCACGTTGATAAAGCGCAATACGAAGATTACGGCAAAGAACACAAAGATCTTCTCCACCTGGTCAGACAATCAACCAAGTGTGTTGGTCAAAGTGTATGAGGGTGAGCGCGCGATGGTGAATGACAACAACTTGTTGGGCGAGTTTCAGTTGTCAGGTATCTCACCGGCGCCGCGTGGTGTGCCCCAGATTAAAGTGACCTTCGGTATTGACCTCAATGGCATTCTCAACGTGTCGGCGGTGGACAAGTCGGTGGGGAAGGAGAAGAGCATCACCATCGTTAACACCACGGGTCGTCTGACGGGGGAAGAGATCGAGCAGATGATGAATGATGCAGAGACGTTCAAGCAGGCGGATGAGAAGGAGAAAAGTAGGATGGAAGCGAGGATCAAGTTAGAGAACTGCATCTTTAGCATAAAATTAAAAATCGAGGGGGAAGAAATGAAGCAAAAGACATCAAGGGAGTCGACTGAAGACATACTAATGATGTGTGAGAAGACCTTGAATTGGATGGACATCGACTTAGGCGCCACAAAGGAGGACTATG
>NW_020170454.1:348047-350090 GCF_000524195.1 Echinococcus granulosus | reverse complement strand
GACAGAGTAGAAGTAACAAAAATTGGGGAGGCGAGGGTACAATTAGACTTGGGTTGTCGATAGTAGGAGCTTTAGCCGGGGGAAGCGGCGGCATGTCTGACAATGCTAGGAAGCAGCAACAATTAAAGTGATAAATGTTAGCTTAACTAAGAAAGCTAGAAAAGCCCATTAAATAAAATTTATAATGACAACTGTACGCAACTCTATTGGCTATTAAACAAAAAGACTTCAGCAGAACCGAAATTCGTGAGCACCCAAGAAGCTACATAGTCAAGCATGTCACCGCACCAGTATCGCATCATCGTATTTCAGCCAATTCTTGGCGGCAATTCGCGCAGTGGAGGAGAATTTTAAAGTATCTTAAATTATATTCGGCAAATCCAGTAAATTACACTAAAATATCTTGACAGTACATTTGAATTCACCAACCGTCTTTTTGGCGCATTCAAAGGTAGCACAAACGGATTTAGAATTGTCGAAAAGGGTCCACTCAGTGTCATCTGGCGACTTTCAGTTACTTGCGCTCAATCACTTGCGGATGTGGAGTAAATGTCACAAATGGAACAATGCACAGCCCTCACCAGTTCTGCTGACTGGGCAGTTGGGAAAGAGAGGTGACTCCACTTCATTTGAGACCACACCAACGGTGCCTCAACTCCAAGATATGGTCCCTGCACCACCTACCATCCCAAGCGGTGATTCATGCACCCATCCCTATATACATTCATTCGTTAATTCCCTTGAATCTGTTGTATTTCTATTTGTTCTTGAATACCTTCCCTCCTTCCTATTGGTGGTGCACGCCTTGGCCATTCGTGTATGCGGAATCCAGTCATCTACTTTTCCATCCACTCCTAATCCAGCTAATCAGTCTCTCCACTTTCCACCTATTCATTCATCCATTTTGGATTTGTGCAACTATCAAGTCTTTCTGGATCTATGTATGCATATACGTCCATGTAGTTGCATGCATATTATTTTTAATGCACCCCCTCTTCAGTCATCCATTCCAATCTGCTTCAAGGCAATCTGGACACCACTTTCTCGCTTCTGCACGAAATCGCGTACAAATCTTGTACATATGCAGCAGTAGAATCTGTTTGAAAAGGAAGTATGCACTGAATAATATTACTATCAATTCCATCATGCTCTTCTCTCACAAACGACTTTCACCCATTCTCTCATGTCCCAGGCAAGCTGGAGCGCCATATATGCCAATTCATCTTGCACGCTAAGGCGCCCAGATGAATAGTGGATGAAAAGGCTGTTCCACCCATTTATAAAAATATGGTGATCTTAGCAATGTCTACGTGATTGCCTTCAGCGGAAGGAAAGGCGATGGTAGTAGAAGGGGCGAAATAGGCGAGGAAATGCGGATAGTGTAATTTACCCGATGTCGTCAACTGGCTTGGGACGTGATTCATGCCAACGATTTTCCATGTAACACTAAAGCCATGTCGAATTTTGTGGCAGGCATCTTCTTTCCAACCAAGATTGCAATGGCAGACATGGTCGCAGAGATGGCAGCTTTCAAATTGGCGAACGAACTTTATTAATTTAAGACAATGAATTCAAGGCTCTACAATGCAGTGACCACTTTCCAACGCCTTATGCAGACCGCACCAGTCGGATAGTTCGTAAAACACTGCATAGGATACGTAGATAACACTTCGCCTTATGAAGGGTAACATCATAACACCGCACATGATGGGCGTTACACATTGATTCCTCACTACCAAAGGAGGAATTTGGATGAAGAGGGGACAATTGGTGGCCGCCATGGGACATCCCCTGAAAATGGTAAACTGGACTCTTCCATTAGCCTGGACACACTGCATTCTGCCAGCGATGAGGCAGTCATTCCAAACACGTCTTCTCTCACTGGTAGAAACTAGTACCTCCTCAGGTCTGATACGTAAGAGCAGTCCTGGCATGGCACTCGGCAGCAGTATCTCATCTGCACACATAAATTCACTGAGAAAGAAGGTGCATAAGGATGTTGCGTTTATTGAAAGATCCGCCTAGTCTACTCCTGTCGTTAGG
>NW_020170454.1:343376-347947 GCF_000524195.1 Echinococcus granulosus | reverse complement strand
GCAGTCTGTTCATTCCCTTTCCTTCATTCTTCAGCAAGTCGCAAAATAAAGCGAATAACGTTTCAAAGAATTTGTAACAACCCTACTCGTGTCAACACCGCATAAGAGGTTGTGTAACTGGATGACACCCTACAAGGTGTGGCAAATGCTAGGGCAATTGTGTCGATTTGAAAAGGGATATGGAGGTGATCTCTACCAAATTCATGTCACATTTGCCAAACAGCAGTTGGAGTTGGATGTTTACACATCTTCGCTGCATGTCACCGAGTGAATTTCAAGTCAGCACGACCACCGAGGCGAGGTAAGTTTCGCTTCTTCCATGATGCATCTTGCGGTACGCTCGATGTGATTGCCTAAACAGCCGGCCGACTATCCCTTAAATGAGCGAAAATGGCTGGTCCTCAAGGACGGCACAACTGTTGTGTCATTTTGTGCGGTCGTCAAGGAAGAGTTTGAGTGTATTTGGATGAGCCCAAGTGAGTAGGCACTTTGGTTTTCGAGACCCCTTTAAACAACACTTTCTCGATTGGACTTTGTTTCCTTTTAGGTTGCATGTTGGACATGTGTGCTCAGATGAGATGCACAAAATAATTTCTAAACACATTTTAAGGAATTCTTTTACCATTTTTCTGGTTCCTGCTATACGTCCTGCCATCTCTGCTTACACCCAGATCTGAATCAGTATTCGCTTCCACCAGAATAGAAAGGCATGGTTGGAATGCCTCCCCCATCGATGAAAGCAAGACCAAATCAAAAAAACGTTTCTTATGCTGTGAGAGATGTTGATCAACTAAGCAGTCAATGATGAGGTGCGAAGGTGAATTGCTTCTGACTGCTTCAACTTGGTCCCACAAGTGCTGGATTAAGAGGAAAGAGTAAATAAGAAAAAGGCGAGAAGATTTGCAAGATTATACGTAAAAAACATCAAACAAATAATCCAGGTAACAAAAACGTTTGGGAAAAGGAAACCCACGAAGACGGAAGTAAAAGAGAAGATATGAAGGAAGTAGCAGACAGAATGTGTGGAAAGTATAGCCCACTACTGTATCTTCATAGATGGAATGGATCAAATGCATATGCTCAAAATTTAAGGCGACAACTTGCACTCTCATTCGCCTTCTCACCCTCCCTCTCATTCTCATTCTCCCTCATTCTTCTTCCACTTACTACTCCTCCTTCTCACCTCCACTGCAAATAAGTAGCCTCTTCGAAGACAAAATAAAAGAAAACAGTCCCGGCGAATCCCCAGATGGAGAGTTGTATCAATATAGTTATTAGTTAATTAGGATGGGTGGGCAAGGCTGACCAATACCAAAATATGTTGTCCAAAGGGGGAGGACACCCCTTTTCCATTGTTGCCACGTGCCGTGTTAAAAAATCGGCATTTAATTCCATTGAGTTTAATGAAAAACGCAAATGAAATCTAATCGCGCTGATCCATCCACCAGGAGTAGGGTGACAAAATCCTACAGCGCACGCACAGCTCTTCCGCAGCTTAGGTGTTGATGGTGAATCTACCCACTGAGCATTTTACTGGGACACTTTACAATCCCCTTTATTCTTCCAATCGGATTCAACTTCCTCGAGTTGTGAAACGCGCGGTCCACGTGGATGACCATATAGAGGTGTGCTGAATCCTGAGTGACCCTGTTCATGCAGGGATAACTATATCCTTTCCATCTTGGAACTTCGTTGTAGACACGTTCACTCCTTCTCATTCGTGTTGGGCCACATTTTGATGAACCAAAGGCGGGAAGTGGAGAGTCGATGTATCAGAGGAAAAGTAGTTGATAATTTGGTGTGGATTCCTCAGCATTTGTGATTTTCATTTACGGAGGTAAAGGTGAGCCTATAATGCGTAATCCACACCTCACGATGTGATGGGAAAGGAGGTAAAGCAGAAATGCTCAATGATTTATGCCTGGTTATGGAAGAGGAGGATATACCGAACTACACTCGGATCCTCTGCACTGTGCATGAAGTATCACCAATAAAAGAGACCCCTGTCAAATGGTCTAACAACTGCGCATGAGGTAATAGTAGTGGCGATGTTTCAACAAGCCATCAATTGGATCCACTCCATGATAGCGCCTGAGCTTCCAGTGTTCGCTTCATCCGTGTTGACGAGCAGGAAATTGGTGGATGAATGCGTGGACGCGCGGAGATGACTGATTGCTTGACGAATACAAAAGGAAAAATGTGGCCATGTCAACAGATAGACGGGAAGGAAAAAGGAGGGGAAGTGAGCAGCAAACGTCGAAACCTGGAGATTTGCTGAATTCAGAGGAATTTCTCATTGCTAAATGCCCGACATAACAGGCTGCAGGATCAGAGAACGGTTGTGGTACTCCAATATTGGATCCTGACCAACTCAGGTTGCAAGCAGATTCAGTTCACGAAAACAGGTGGGCTATGAAAATGAAGCCGTTTTCATGCTTGCTTCTTTTCACTACCACCTGACAAAGTGGATTTTGCATTAATAACACAAAATGGATGTGAGTCCCTTCCTGACAATAATTTACTTTCTTTGTGGGATATTTAACTTCCCAAAATACACTAAATAAGGAGGGGTTCAAAGACAGTCAAGAGAAAGGGGATCACTGGAAGTGCATGACAAATTTGGGCAAAGAGACGGCAACAATTTCCATGAAGGCGCTTTTGCTTTCACATTCAGACGCGAATCAACACCTATGAGGGAGCAGATTTTAAGACGAGAGGCAAAACAGATTTTCCTCACAGAGATGTCCCGGAGACTTCCACCCAACAGCACTGTAGGGGTATGAGGAGATGGCGGAACCAACAAAGCCATTCGCAATATCATCACTGCTTACGTACAATTAATCGTGTTGATATCCTAGCAAAATGCATTTCTCAGCGCAGCAGTGCCTTGAGTGAACTTAAGTCCAACTGTCACCCATAGAACATACTAGTGGAATGCGAAGCACACAGAAGCAACCTGAAGCTCTGTTCCCTACACTCTGACACCGCATCGCCCTCGACTATAGTCAGTCCAATTTGAGGGTTTCGGAGGTGCCTCTGATCAGCAATATGCAATCAGTTATTTCCGATAATATCACAAACACTCGATGGTGCCTCCTGTTGAAAGAGGCTGCCGCAAAGCACCAAATGCCAATTCCACCTGTCATACTAGGCGCTTATCGCAACCGCTGTTTATTTGACCCACATTCCATGCACCTACTGTCAATGCACCATCGCTGGTCACTGTGCAGTCTCGAAGCACTAACTAGTTTCCACGTTGTGCGCTTATGCCTGAGCAGAGCAGTAACAATCCCAAGAGTGCGGGTGAGTTGACACCTGGCACTCGTCAACCGTTTGAACAGCGTTTCACTGCCTCGCCACGTAAGTGTTGCTGAGGCATCCATCACTGGTGATTTCATGCCCACTTCATTTCCACACATTCGTTGGGTCAGGCGCCGCAAAAGCACACACGCAGACGCTATTTTGCAAATGCGTCTAGTTGCCTCCATGAGTTAAGTTGATTTGAGTTTCAACGGAAGTCTGAGGAAGGGAGTCGAAAGACAGAAGAAGTATGACCCTTGAGAGGCATTCTAGGACGAATTGTTGTCCAAAAGGGCAACTCTAATATTTTCAAGACTGAACTATCCGAACTCGAGAGACGAGGAGAGGTAAAACGAGTCTCCGTCGAGACATGCACAGCTTGCCTATTCGAACTCGTATCTCAAATCCAAGTGAAGTTAACAGCTCCGGATTCCCCTGCAATCTGAAGAAGCGTGTGCTCACTCTTCCAGTTCCATTTGTGCTTCAACTACCCGGTCATGCTTTCAATTACTTCCATGCAGCTTTAGCATATTCCATTCCCCTAAATTACGCAAACACTCTCTATTTTGATTTGAAAAATGCCTTACCATTTAGAAAGAAAGTGTAAGCTGACTATAAGAAAGGTGCATGGCCCAGGAGATTATTTAGTAAGGAAGATGGGTAAATGAAGGAGAGAATGAATGCGTGTAGCGAGGAATAAAGGCTAGAGGGAAATCGGACATGGGTAGAAAACGTGCGGAAGTGGCATTAGCAAGGCCTCATCACTACCACCTGCTTTTACGGCAGGCTTCCTGAATGGTTATCCAGCCTGACGAATGAGAGATAAATGAACCTGCCATTTGCCCCGTCTCCTACTAGTACTAACCTTCCAGGAGGGACTTAGGGATGCCTGAATCAGAAAAGGATCCTGGTGGAATAAAAATTTTAGGTGTGGTACACAAAATGCTGTCAATTACTACTGGAATATACATTAGAGACTACCAAGGTTCGGTGCTTGCATAAAATGAAAAAGGCGGAGGGAAGGAGAAGCCATCACTCTAGTAAAGGGGTAGAATGACCCGAGTAGTAGTAAGATGTTGGGCAAGAGTGTTTAGGTGAGAAATAACAACCTCAGACCAGGGAATATATATCACAAGAAACATCCCTTCACAAAGAAAAGTGAATCCACAAAAGGAATGTAGTTCAAGGAAAGGTAAAATTAAAAAATAGGTGTAGGTAAGAGGATGTCACTACTGGAAAGGTACTCAAATTGCTGCAGGTTTATCGCCATC
>NW_020170454.1:329094-343276 GCF_000524195.1 Echinococcus granulosus | reverse complement strand
CCAATCTTCCTTCTCCACTAAATCCGAGCACATCACACCACAAAGCAGCACAAATGCGCACAAAATAATTGTATTTGATGAGTGTCAGGACCGACCTTTATTACAGAACCTAACTTGTACCATCTCCTCAAATGTGCCCTTTTCGTATCTGACAAAATGTTTACTTGGGGATTCTGAGGCACGCGAACAGTGATTATGTTTCCAACATCCCTGGTAACTCACCACCATTGCAGAAAAGCATATCAATGGCAACGTCCCGATATCAACCTGACTCAAAAATAGCATACGCATTTAAGTATACACTCCCGATTTCAGTTAACTAGTCCCATCCAGAGGCTGATGTGCAACTTGTATTGGTCGAGAAGTAGTCAATTCTAAGCAGTGGAACATCTAGGAAGTAATTCCCAATGCTGCTCACAATGGGAACGAAACAGTGGATCCACCGAAAAGGACAAGTTGCACCAATGATATCTTCCTCCTTCCGGCAGACAACAAGCGTACAGCGCCCTTCGCTTGCACGCCACCGGTTCCCAATGCACCGACTACGTCGCGATGGCCAATAAAGAAGAGGGGTTATACGATGCACTAAATGCGAAATGGCAAAGTGGGGCGATATTTTTACTCAAACTGCATGCTCAACTACACAGACTCATCACTCCCCCATTCCCGCTTGCATTTTTGCCATCTTGGCAGCATAATCATCCGCCTAGCCCATAGCCTTCAAGTCCTCCTCCACGTCCATAAATACTAAACTCCATTCACAGCGATAGGCCCAAGCAGGTCCTCAAGGTGCAACTACTTCGAGACGCACCACATTAAAAGTCGCGTCAGTCGCACATTCACCACTCCTTCAGAAAGACTTGCATTTGCAGAACTGTACAGGTTGAAAAAGTAAAAGCGATAATAAGAAAGCTAGACTGTTAAAAGTGGGAATGAATGAAGTCAACCAAATTGTTGAGGATGGGTAAATTTTAACCCATACCCCTTTCAACTGTTAAAAGGTGGGAGATAGCAGCGGTGGAAGCAATTAGTATTAAACGGAAAGGAGCTTTAGGTGAGAAGAACGCAAAACAAACTAATGGGAGGAGTCACTGAAGATTGTACAGTCGCAAGTATTCCCCTAAAATTGTGTCCATTTGCCGGTGCAGTCGCTGATCTTCAGGGAGCTACTGGGAACTTCAGCGTTCTCGAAGTCAATGCACAGTTCCAAGGTATTCCACGCAAAGACATCGCACATGATCGTTGACACGGGTTTACTACCCTTCCATTGCATGCGTAAAAAGTTTTCACCATCTCTACTTCCCGATGACAATGCTTCTGGGCATGTGAAAATGCATGAATTCTCACCAATCGAGGAAGTTTTTAGAATGAATGGAAATGTATGGATCTTCATGTAATGGAAATACACATCCTAATGCAATCTTCTTGTCGACATTTACCAAATGGGAACCAATATGCTGTGAATATCCACCTTCTTTGAATACGAGGTGCAGGATTCATCCTTGCAACCTAGGTTTGGGATAAAGAACGAGCAAGCAGTGTGCAGTGGGTGAAAGCTGCTACCTCTGTTAAAAATGCAAATCAGTCTATCCCATAAGTCAATTGCCGTTAATTGTATTTCCACTTCTTCTTTACGAATAAGTAAAATATCAGATGTGAAATGGCCAAATCTACTTTCTCCACAGGCAGGATTCTGATATAGTACCACTAAACACAAAGGCCGCATTTCTGAGCGCCTCATAGGGACGGATGAAGTGACCAATACAACCATGCAGGTACTCAATAGAGGATGGAAGGAAAGTGGAGGCCACCACAATTCTTTCTACACCTCCTCATACCTGATTACCTATTGTACACTACTGTTTGAGCAGTATTTCAACATGAAAACGCATTTGAACTGTCCTGCTCGGATTTGAAGGGCCAAACGATTCATTTTGGTGAAGCGCAACTAATTATAACTCAAGGTTAAGTCATTATGATTTCGGGATTGTGGTGTATGGGAATATGAAGTGGTGCGTGAGACCAACAGACTGCATGCACTGTAACCAACACCACATGGCCAACGTCGAATAGATAATGTTCCGTGGCAAGCATGTACTGGACGCCAATTAACTTCGGCAGTAAAATTAGGCATTTGGGTTCAGACCACAGGTTACTGGTGGATTAAACACTGACATTCTGGTGGTTTGAGTGAATTTAGGCAATTTCACCCCAATTCGAAGGATAAAATCTCCTCATAAACAAGAAACCAGTGAGTCTACAACAAGGGCGTTATCGTGTTTACACGGCTTTGAGGCAAAGTTATCTAGGCAGTCATTTTCCACCGACTGGGGGCCACGACTTTTGATGAAGTATGAGGTATGATAAAGAGACAACGCTACACCTAAGCTAACGCCCTCGAATGCAATTTCAAAAAATCCCCAAAATACAGTATTTCAAATCTAGCAAGCATCACAGGGTCGGTGGAAACTAATAAGCAAACAGATGAACTTTGCCACTTATATTTCGGTTTAACAACGAAATTAGAGATGATCACGTGATCTAAGCTAGTGACAGTTACGTGGAACGTTCTCCATGACAAAAAATAAAAAGACATTTAAAAGAGAGATTCAAACAGACAGTCAATTATCAATGGCGGCCTATGCATATTAGTCCGATAACATCTCCACTATCACCGTACTTCTACCTCAAAAATAGATCAGTTTTTAAACGATGAAAGGGTATTAAGGATTCATCGATTCATTCGTCGATGTTGAATACGAATTTCAAGAGTAGATCATGGAAGGCCCTTTAACTGATAGCATGGCAGCACTTTCATTGGAGTGTCTAGACCTACCCTTCAATCTTACTCGGCTTGAAATGGTGAAGACGGATTTCATGAGATGAAGTAAAATAACCCTTTGTAAGAAATGACCACCTAAATTTAGCCTCTGATGGCGCAATAGGCGTCATGTTACAGAAATACGAAGCAAAACAATAGAAAAATCAAGGTTCTAAATTAGGCTAGCAAAGCAACGTTCAGCCAAATAGTTGCAAAGCTGACGATTTAAATATCACGCAGTAGAACTCAACACTTTCTAGTTGGCAAATTCAAGACCATCTACTTGTGCATCTACTTGGTAATGAGGTCAAATAAGGGACTGAATCAGCGAACGGGACCTAAGTTCTGATGAATCTATATAAAAGGAAGCCAAAGGCGGCACTTAAGATAGCAGCTATGAAGGCATTGCTTAATTTTTTCGCAATTAAGGTATGCCTGTCTGACAAGAACATCCATCACGGCATCTCAGTCATTGCATGGGTCAAGCAATTACAAATGCAGCTAGTTATACAGCTTGGTAAAAATCCTGCTCAAAAACCAAAAAATACAATATTCACCAGTTTTGATGTTCCAAATATAAATGATTATTATAAAAAACCGTGATTCAGTGCAACCCTATTTATAATAAACTGCTAAAGAACACATGTCTCATATATGTGCGGCGCGACAGACGAATAGTGATGAGAAGCGTGGGAACCTTTTCGTAGCATAACAAATTCGATCAGAAAGATGATCAGAATAAGGAAATCAAAAAACACTCACTTTGGTAAAACGTATAACCCACAGTCCAGTTGAACCAGCTTAGGCACAAATTTGGGGACTTAACAACCATTTTCAGCCCCCAAAACCGTGGCTGCGCATGTGTATTCTCACAGAAAAGAGGTTGAATCACAACGACGAATGCTACTGATACAAGACACGACTGTGGTGGAAATTCTTAGACCTTCCAGATGTGACACATCGGCGCTCGCGGGGTTCCCCAAAGAGCAGACGACATCTACTGCTTGACCGCTAGGGAAACAAAGCAGACACCAACTCCCGCTAAACGTGCATTTGTCCTGGAATAGTTCAAAGTCAACCGATAGATTGACTGAAGTTGTTTTGGATTAACAGGTTCAAACTCTCCTTGAGTATGTGAGCATAATGACAAACACCATAAGCCTGGAAAGAGGGAACAGATTTACTCTCCAAAATATATATAGGTAGCAAAAAAAGTTAACAGTGGATTCAATTCCAACTCAATTTCGACTTCAAATACTTTTCAATTATGTACGGTAAAAACGGGATTCCCCACACCTCTTATATACTCACCTATAAACGTGCGCTGACATGAAGACAACCCGTTCCCACCACCCAGAGCCACAAAAAAACACTTGTCCTTAAAAAAACTTGCTTACCCTGTTCCATGGTAATACAATCCAATTAACGCGGGATAAATCCATTGACGTGCGGAGGAATGAACAAGTAGGCCAGCCAATCACACAGATGCCCGCTGACCTTGAATGAGAAGATAAATGTAGTTCATGCAGCAAATAATTATCAAAAAAAGCCATTGTACTATGATTAGAACCGAAAACACCGGCGAAAATTAGCTCGAAAATTCGCTACTAAGAATGCATGTCTATACAAGAAAAGAGTAATATTATTAGTGACTTTGATGGTTTTTAATTTATTGTTCAGCACATGAGTGTCTTTCAAAAAATCACCCTAAGTTAGATAGTATATTTTACTTTATTTTGCCACCTAGAAACGTTTTATGTTAACATATATTATTTTACAGTGGGGAAATAATTTGACCGCAGCTTGTGTTCATTTTCAATTTAAGCAATTTTTTATGTTTAATTACCTAACTGGGATATAGTGCCTATGGGCTGCTGTATAGTTTTGTAGATTACTTAATTGCATGCTTCCTAGAATTTGGATTAATATACGCTTTTTGGGGGTGGTTGGTGGACACACCTTACTTTTACCCTTTAGCCACAAGTCATTGCATAGTTATTCCGTGGGAAAGCTGTACTGTCCAATTTGTTATAATATTTGCATCTGTAACATAATTCACGCTCAGCAGTGTGGAGCGAGGCTCCTCGGTCTCCGCTTCCCGATTCCTAGCGTTCCTAGACAAGCCCGGTTAATTTGCTTTGGACATCTTTAGTAAAGGCGACAAGATGGATAGGGAAAATACAATATTCAAGAAGGAGGGGAGCCGCAGTCACTAGGTAAGGGAGAGGACGATCCGGTTACAAAATTTGAATTTCCTGATTGCCTCCTCCCTGAAAGGCACATTAAAACAACATAAGTATTACGGCAGACACTTTACGTTCTGAGCATTCATGGACTTCTGCATTTCTAGTTAAAACATCAGCGCCAGGTTTTGTAATGACCTCAATAATCACCTACCCAAAGTTCAGATTTGG
Organism: Echinococcus granulosus; assembly: GCF_000524195.1. NCBI lineage: Eukaryota > Metazoa > Platyhelminthes > Cestoda > Cyclophyllidea > Taeniidae > Echinococcus > Echinococcus granulosus. Next base: position 338,041 of record NW_020170454.1, on the reverse strand, counting down.
TATGAGTTGGTGTCCCAGGTTGAGCCAAAAGTAAACGAATGGCTTTTTAGGGGCCTGAAAGTGTTTGTTTGAAATGTTATAGCAAACTTTCATGCGTCGCGACTACGTCACCCAAATTTCTGGGTACAGCTTTGATTGAGTTCTTTTCAATGGAACTGTGTGTAATTTGAAACGAGTTGAAGGTAATGCTTAAGATTGTATTTGGGACTCTACTGAGATATAGCTCAATGTTTAACAATAAAAGAACCTGTTTTACATGACTGACCACTTAAAATCACGTCTGCTCCACATGCATCAATTCCCATACGATGCAAACGTTAGTGTTTACTAGGTATAGATGTAAATCTAAAAGTCATCTCATAAAAGTGCCACATTACGTGTAGCGCATTGGTAAATATAAAGTGGAGTTAGTGGAAGGCGTGTGTGATTGTGGCGGTTTCATTACTTTGAATAGGTTTGTGAGGCTTAGGAAGGGTTGGAATAACAACTGACCCATTATTTATCGTCTTCTGCAAGTTTGTTGAAATACAAAAGGCTCCTATGGCGCCATTTGTTCTCGGGAGGGAGAGACCTGCGTTAAAGCTGAGCAGATATTAGGTAGGTAACAAAAGTGATGTGCGACGCGAGGGAGAAGCAGGATCTAACAGGTCAGGTAGTGCGTTATCCGACAAAATCTTGAACAAATCGAAACCAATTTATTCTTCTCCTTACTACTTTTATTTTGGAGAATATTTAATTCCTTGATTGCAAAATTGGTTTTGCTTTCTAGGGCTGTCTGCGAAGTAATAAAAATACTTGCATGCGATGCAGGCGGCGGTGGCTGGGTGCACCAGTAGATTCTTGACAGATTGCCGATTTGGGAGTTGATTGTTCGGTCGAGTGTGGCATTGCGACTGTTGTCTGAGGGAAGTTTGACTATTTTGCAGATATTTGTAGCTAAAGACGCAGCTGCCTTAGGATATGGAGTTGTGAGTGCGGGTGCTGAGCCACTGCATTCGATGACATCGCATTTGTGATGCAAACGAGATCGGTGCGTAAGAAAACCATTTGCTCTGAATTACATTGCCGGAGTATCTGTTCCTTCCAACCTGTCCCCCGGGGTAGAGCGCTTTCTGTCTGCATTCGCTACGCTACTGCAGCTGGCTTTTTGTGGCACTCAAGTTTTCAATGGAAAGTGTGGACAGGAATCGCCCTCTATAGCATTCGCATACTTTGAGTGTTTGCCTTGTGTCGCTCTGCCTTTCATATTACATAATAGCTAAATTTCAGTGTGCTGTTTTTGACCTTATATTGTGCTCATTGTCTTCAAATCAGTGTTGGGTGCAATTCCTGGATGTGGTTCGCTTCTAAGCCGACTACATAACATGTAGTGGTGGTGGTGGCAATTCGTGAGTTTTCGGATGCATAAGAGAGGGCGGTTCCTTGAGGCTGTGTATGACAACTACCCTTGATGCGTTTTGATGGACTGGTGCATGCAGTAAAAACAAAAGTGAGTGTGTCTATCCATTGGTGAGCATTAGATGCCAGCGTCGTATGTAACTTGGGCTCGGATGCAAACGTGATACATTGTATCGGTTTGGAATGTCTACGGTTCGGCTAGGGACAAACATAGAAGAAGTTTTGGTGCTGCTTTCACTAAGGGTAGATGTAGACCATTCTAGGGGTGCCGATGAGTGTTTAAAAGCATCAACTTTGCATCGCAGGCTTTGATATAATCGAAAAGGGAAGCACCTGGAGACTTATTTTTTGTTTGTCTTTCGTCCAAGGTTGATAGCGACCACCGCCTCATCCATCTCTCTGGAGGGTTACTGGTCTCATACCATAAGCACTCTTGTGGTTGCCCATGTTTCCGCCACCACTTTCATCAACTACAACTTATGATTGACGAATATTATTTGACTTTGTGCCGGCTGCAACTAAGACTGACCTTTGGGCTAACTTACACGAAGCATGCAAAGATGTCTAGAAAAGACATCATTCTTTAAACTGTTCTTTGTCAGTGATTATTTAGAATTACATTTCACCAGACCCATAGTATGCTTGTGCGCCAAATGCATGTAACGTGGACCTTGGCTGAAGAATTGTGCATTTTTAGATGGACATTGCTAACCACTCGATGTGAGCAGACCGAGAATATATCCGTTAATGCAATAAAAGCACCACATAGAAGGAAACACGTTAATGAGAGATACAAAGACGGATAAAGCAGTAGTAAAGGTTTAAACTGTCGTCTTTACCATCATTGAGTCTAAAGGGAAATATGCACCGCTGAAGATAAAGGAGGGCATCCGTCCTGCTTCAGACAACACAACCACTACCCACAAAGTTGTGAAGACTACATAGACACAGTCCCCTTTTCTTTTGTACCTCCGACTGATGCTTCTATAAGTCAACCACTTCTGAAATGCACCTACAAACCAGAGAATAGACTGTTGATGGAAAGAAGCCTTGATCATTGCCTAGGTCTTAGTATTCATCCTACTCACGTAAGTCGATAGGCAGGCATATAGGTTGTTGGGACGATAGGTGGACAGGGAGATGGGTGGCAATCGCAACCTATGGCAGATGCATTTTTAACATTTCCCCCATATTACCTGTAATTTATTGAGTGATACCAAGCTAAAGGAGTATTGGAGGCTCGATTTGCAATGATTAGGAAGCCCCTTCAAATTACCTCTAAGAACATTCTCATGTGTCATCGGATCTTGTGCATCCTACGAGTTATTGTTATTAAACAACAACACCGTTTCCTTAATTAAATGACAATAGGCTCTTACTTAACACATGTATGTTTGACGTAAATAACATGTGGACTGCCGAAACAGAAGCTACCACAATGCTGTTCAGACAGAAATATCTGATATGAAAATGGTTTGATCTCAGTAGACGCTTGATTTCATCCAGTGTAAAAGTATGCCGATTGTAGGGAAGAATGGGAAGAAAAGGACACAAACTATGAAACATCTGAAATTGCTGATGAATGTGTGTGGGCAGAAAGTGGTAAAATGCAAAGCACTTTCCATAAGAGCAAGTAAGGAGTGGAGTGGAGAAGAAAGTGGAAAACAAAGGATAACCCTGGCTGTGATTAAAGATAACTTTAATGGGAGGGCGAGAAAAAGGCATGTAATTATGCAGTAGAGACGATCACATAATCTCCTTTCACAGTGAAAGGCCGTAGTGACGGTTTTTCGTCGTCATGTGATGTCTGCATTCCGCGTAGACGCCTGCCGTACCGTCATCTTGGTTCATTTCGGTTCTTTGAAACAGATGAACGTTTGCAGACAAAAGCGGCACCTGAAATTTGTTTGACAATATGTCCATTAACTAAGTACCGTGCTGAGCTCCTGGTTTGTCAGTGTACTGATACCTAATCCAGGTGTCATTTTCCATCTTAATGGCAGGTTTAACTTTGCGGCGTTTGTGTGGAGTCTTGCCGGTGATCTACTAATCGGGTTCTGGCATATATTCACGACGTAGGCATCAATGTATACACGTGTAAGTCAGTGACGTCTCGGCTCATCTCGACTTTTCCCGCAACGACGTCTCCTACTTGTCCCTCAAAGTAATTGCTTGTTGCGTGACCTTGAAACCATCTCTTCATTAACCAACCCACTCATTTCACTTAAGCAGGCTGATCTCAAGTTGTGTAACCAGGAAAAGGAGGGAGATTTAATGATTAAAAGAACACACTAGTACCATTGGGGCGTCGTTCCACTCATTTCATCTTTGCAACCTTGAGTTAACCTCCGAAATCCATGATATTTGTGTAATTTTATTCACCTACAAAAAGTAAACAAATTAGTCGTTGCAAACTAGTAACGAAACTCCTTATTTTAAAATAGATGTCGGACAGAGTTACGCACAGTGCCACTTACGTTATTGAAGTAACTTGAAGTGACCATGTTAAATTAACTGGACGGATCTGAATGCACGCACTGCAATCATTGCGACCTTGTACACTACTTGCCTTATTTTCCTTACCAAAACTAGCTACCTTAAAGTAGTAAGAATATAGTTGCCAAACCTGTGGGACTTTTGATCGTTATGAGGTTCACCGCAGTCCTAGTTGCACGAAAGGTAAAGATTTGTGGTCTTCTATTTCTTCTAAAAACTGTCGATAAACGAATCTTCTCTATCACCATGTCCTTTATGACTACGAGAGTGACCCATATGCTACATTTGGTAATAAGGATGTGAAAGCCTTATTTTTAAGTGTGGCGATTTTACGTGCATTGTTTGGATAGCAAAGCTAACTCCCTTAGCTAAAATGTGTACACTGTGAATAGCTGATTTTGCGAAGTCACTACGGAAAAGCCACCAGACCAAGTGCCAACTTCCGACGAGTTCCCGATTCAAACGCGGTGGCCAATGGCGGATGGTGATCAAAGGAGACCTTTTGAAAAACACTCTACCCTTCACAAGATGTGACTTTTACACGAAACGGAAAGCCAGATAATTTTGAAATATGCCAACACCTGCCACATCGAACTTTGCTTGATGTCTTATGCCCAGAAGAATATATGCGGCACTGAAACCATTCACAATGCTGCAGCGTGTGCTATTATTAATCAAGGAAATAACAGTCTCACTGGCATGGCAACTCATTTTGCCATTTTTGCAGCCGGATAGCTAATGAACCCATTTAACATAATGAACTGCTACTGCCGAAGGAGAAGGCTGACTCAGGCAAATGTTGAGATTGTCACTCAGAAAAAGATAAAGGGAGCTCTTCAGTAACTACGTAGGATTTTGCATCTCTATGATCTAGGATACCGAACCTTAGCATCATGGCCTCTATCGTTATTTAGTAGCAGTAGTAGTGCCGCCTACCAATTGCCTTCAGAAGCATCGTGGAAATCTACAATTCCGAGGTCAAAATCGAGGTTTGAAGCATTGCAGATGCACGTACCTTTAAAGTGTGCAAAAGTGGGCCTTGATACGAATTGTCAGCATCCTACCTGATGGCTGTTATTGGCTATGAAAATCAGACTGTTATATGGGTGACGTACAGGAAGGAATCCACTTGGTATTATCGATATTAAAAACAATTAATGTACAGAAGTTGAGAAGATAAAGGAGGAGGTAAAAAAGAGAACTTAGTGTACCTGTTCTTTATGTTACTTAGTAGGATCTGAACGGTTTTGCAAGTGTGGCCTTTACTATAGACATTTAAGTGGATTTTAATAAAAACACGTGCAACCCAAATTATGGTAGGTTTACATCTTCCTTTCCTTGTATTTATTTTACAAGTGAACGATATTGGATTCTGACATGATGGACGTTATTATACAGTGGAGTAGTTGAGTTCAGACTGCCAGTAGACTCGATCTAAAACCTATTTTTCACTTTATGCCAACTGCTTGTGAATATCAGCCACTGGATCAAGCTTAGGCTTCTATTGGTAAAACTAAAGCTCTCTCCTGCTAAAACTTTAATTACGTGGCGAAACCCCCACATTATTTAATCATAATTGAGATTGTCATGCATACGGTAGCACTGGTTCATTTAAACTTAAGTGACAAATCATGGGTGGATGTGTATATTTTAAGATTTCCCTAGTCAACGTGAAGCATCATGTAGTCTCGACAGTTACACAGGCAGTGATTACTTAAATCCAGTTGACAAAAGGGACTACACCTCTCATAATAGAGCTTGGACAAAGTGCCTTCTTACCTCCGTGCAGAGGCGATGCTTACCGTAAATTGACGGACCATTTGGCGCTCTGAGGGCATTCTCATGGCCGATAGGGATCAGGGAAATAGAAGGAGAAGAAGTGCCAGAAGGACTCAACAGAGTGCAACAGCATTAGCTAGTTAAAAAGTTGAATGTTTTGGGTGTGTCTAGGGTTAGTTACACAACCGGCGTTTTGGGGATGCGGGCGAGAGTTAATTAATGTGGAGTATTTCAAGGTAAACACAATGAAGGCCGGTCCAGCTTTGTGTAATTAAGACACTATATACAACAAACCGTAGGCATTTAGAGCGAAATGACGAAACAAGGTCTACAAACGGAGGCTGATTCTGGATAATGGGTGGCTTCAAACGTAGCAAAGCGCCTAGCCGAATCTAAGGGAGGTATTAAAAAGCAGGAATGCATTCCGTCCATAGTGGTGCAAATTAAAACTTAAAATAAAAAGTGCAGATAACTTTTGAAGTCGCTGGCTTTTATTTATCTCTCTTAGTCGATGCAACAGCAATTCTGACAGCAGCGACCTCATCGGTTTGGCAAAAGTGGTCCGCATCCTAAGGGTTTTCGGAGAAGCCTTAGGCACTTCGAAGGATTAGCAGATGATATTTTGTAGAGGGAGGTGATGAGTGCAATAAATGGTAAATTTGATGACGTTAGCGGTTACGTTTAGGGAAGGAAATGTCGGGACTGTCGCATTTTGATTAGCTTAAAATTGAACAACAAACATTCACCGCATTTATTGGATCATTAAGCGTTGCATCCAGGGTTTTGAAAAAGCTATCAAAGGGATTGGTAGAATTTTAAGGTCATCATTTTGATCAAAGGCTAAAGCAAGACACCGCGGTGGTTAAATATCTCCATTCACACAATGCTAGGGAACGACGATGATTATAAAATTATCACATATGGAATTAGGAGGAAGACTGGGAGCGGAAAGCTCGGAAATGCTCCGCCAAAGACGAGTACGTTGACACCAGAGGGTTAAATCTTCGAGTAAATTCTTCAGAAGAAAAACAATCTTCGAAAAATTGCATAACTGCCAGTGGGAAAGCTTACTTATTTCCATGTCGTCTAAAGGTGGTTTAAAAAAGATAGTAAAACATGGATATTGGGATGAATCTTTAGCGCAGCTATGTAAATGCATGCGGTTCCTTCAGGAAGTCCATTCAGCGAATGCAAAAGTATGTCAAGGAGTGGTGACATTACAAAGAATACGCAGAGAAAAGAGAGGATTAAGTGAAGAATCTTTATTATTTCCTTTCTACGAAAGGCTCACTACCTCCCATCAAGATTAATTTAGTGTGAACTAATCAAAAATTGTTTGCAAATATATTAGCAAAGTAATGGCAAACAAGTGGTATGAGATGGTGAAAGTGTCAATACTTGTTTTGATATAGCTACCCAGATACGCCATCTTTAAAAGGCTTTAAATAGGAACCAGCTAAGAGCGGATTCAGGTGATTGGGTGGGTGATCTTAGAGGTACACTGTCACGCCAGTGATTTAAGGACATCCAAGGCTTCAGTGGTCAGACACGTAAAACCCAAAAAGACGGCGGCTAGTTCCACAGTGTTGAATTATAATCAGTATTATTCCATCCGGGCTATGTTTTGGTGTCTTTCGCAAAAAGAAAAAAGAAATACACAGAAATCAAAATGCCGTGAAGATAAGACCTGTTGCCACAAATGGACTTGATATGTTTGTTTGAAATGGGACAGAAGAAGAAGTGGCGTTCAGCCCCATCTATGCGGCTTGAACGAAGTAATTAAGAGTAATGCCATTTGACCTGCGCCAAGTCGTCACCGAGGTCTGAGTTGCAATTGCTCATGTGAATGAAATGTCATACCTTGGTGATTAGGAGTCCCAGAAATTGCGTGATCCACCACCACCAATCGTGTACTGGAATTTCGATCCAACTGCTATACATACTGGCTGAGTTAATCCCACGGCGGTTACCTGTTATACAGTGAGCCTGGAATTGGATCTGCTATTAGCGATGGCACATGCACCACGCAAGTTGACAGAGAGCCTCAGGGAGGAACTTCAGGAAGACGTTGACTCACTCACTAATATTCATTAATGTCAGCATGCCCGAAAAAACCTCCCTACTTCACACATGGTGGACGAAAAACGACAACAGATGAAAACAAACGCCTACGTGTTCCCCACAGGTCAACTGGAGACCAACGTAAAGCACTGCACACAAGGTTCGCTCCCCCTTGCACCTCACACAGCACTGCTTCATCATTTGCAGCCTCCATTTATCAAATTTTAGTCTTGCCTGGATTTATTTCATAAATCGGCTTGTTTTCAATGTCTGCTGCCCTGTGACAAAGCAAGGAAAGGACAATTTCACAAATTTTGCACTCGCTGAGGGACTAGCTTGTGGTCGAATCGTGATTGCTGATAGAGAGTGATGGCTTTGTGGATGCGTTGAACGACCCTGTTTGGTGGTCAAAGTGGATGTCTGGGAAATGGGAGACGTAGGTGTTTCCAACCTCATTAAAGATTGTCTCACCTTTTTCTAGTGTGCTCATACTTCTTCGAGCACTCATAAAGGTCCAATGGGATGGCAGGCGATGGCGTTAGAGGTGTTGTAATGGCATATGCGCTTGATATTTTAAAGAGCCCGATTTTGTTTAGTTAATTACCTGATTTTTGCATCACTAAAAAGCAATTCTTAGGCAAAAATATTCCTTTGAGTCAGACTAGGAATTTTACCATAAGGAATGCTACTGTATCTGTATGGAATGTCATGCATTCCTCATTATCATTTTCGAGCCTGCAGATCATGAAAAGTTTATAAGAGTCGCAAGATGCTGAGCATAGCAGGCAAAGCGTGGTGCGTACACAGATCAGCGTGTAAGGCCAAGCCATACCACATGTAAATAAAGACGTAAAAGTCGCAAGATGCCGAGCCGCAGTGGGACATGTGCAGAAAAGTGATGTCTCAAAACTGGCCGCACGTTTGGCAGTCGATTCTGTGCACATTCAGCCACCTTGAAGAACGTCTGATCGACGCATAATTTGCCGTGTGACGACGTTGCATAAGGAGCAAATGATGGTGATTTTGTCCTACCGGCAGATCCTTCTAGGGCGAGATAAGCAAAAAGATAAGCAAAAACAGGTAATCATAACTAAATTTACATGAAATTTTCACACAGCAAATTTAACTTCTTCATGTGTTAAATTAATTCTGAGGTCTCCGTTTGGCACAAATTTCCCTTAGAAACGATAATGATGAATTCTGCAGACTCCAA
>NW_020170454.1:316661-328994 GCF_000524195.1 Echinococcus granulosus | reverse complement strand
GATTATTTTCAACTTGGAAATTCACTTGGTCTTCCTCCCTTCATACAACAAACTTTTAAGTACCGCTTTCATTTAAGGCCAACCCTTTGCCCTTCTTAATCCTGGGGGGGGGTAAAACTTCTAAAAGCGAAGTGCTTAGAAGTCGGACAGTTTTACGTTCATATGTCTACATAATTTCTATAATCACATTCGGCGGTTTTGCTATACGCCTACCTCACAATGGAACCATTGTTTACACCGAAACTTTTCCTAAAGTGGATCTACTTATCACCTTAGTTTTGATGATAGCGATGCTGTAATAATTTTTCTCCCACCCAGTCATTTTACATAACTTTTATATGGGGCGATCAAGATGGGTTAATCATAATTACAATTATTTCTTACTAAGTCTCATTCTACCTGTCGTGGTTCCAAAAGTCCCTAATTTCTGTGCTTCTGCTGAAATTCAATCAGAAAATACAGTCTTGGAAGCATAACTTTGAGGTAAATTGTTCCACCTAGTGCCGACCATTTTGCCACAAGGAGATTAGTGTTGGCTTTAGTTTTGCTCAAAAATATCATATTTTTGCAATTAGGATTCGAAAATGCACAACATTATGTATGTTTACCTAGATGAGCTTAGTAGAGTGTTCACATTCAGCAGAAGATATTCATTCAAAAGTGAATGGCTCGTAGTAGCCAATCTTAGTCAATGCTTAATTTAGTGTCATTTAATTGACTTGAAAGAACAATATAAGTACGTTTGAAGAGTTTTGATTTGTAGTTGCTTGTCGTCTGTGCGCCGATAAAAGTAGTATAAAACTGATCCTTTTATGTTTACGGCTCTATGTTTTAAGGAAGTATTTAGAGCCACCTTTCAGAAACTTCCCCCCGATCATTTCTCCGGGATGACAAATAGTGGAATTCGATGTCAAATCATGATTTGTTTTCTGTCTATTCACTGTGTCAGCCTTTTGCAAAAAACTTGAATGATATTTGGGTTGCAGTCAAAATTGGCAATTTCCTCCTAACAACGTCAAAGGTGGGTATGTTTGGATAAAAGTGTTTCATTAATTCTTTTCAAGAATAGAATATAGATAGGCAAATTTGTATTGGGCGAGATATGTTTGACATATGCTTATGTACTGGTTGACAAAAATTTTGGCATAGATGTATGGAATGGTAGAACGGGTTGGGTCATGTTCGGCACGAGTTGCTGCTGCGACAGTGCCAAAGTTTTGCTATTCTATTAGGCTTCATTATTCATGAAAAGATAGGTACGCATCAGTTTGCTGGTGCGGCAGACTGTTTTACTTGGCTATTCTCCCCTTACAGGGACCTCTAGTGGTTCAAGCTTTTGTCCTTTGCGTAATTCAAGGCCCCCATTTCCAAAATCGTTTATTTTTTCTTTGTATACGATTTGCCATTTACTGACCTAACTGATGATAAGTTCCCCTGATTTTATTGCTATCTTTGCCATTTAAAATATTTTGCGTATGTATTATTGGCTTGTTCTTATAGCATCTCTCTTCGGCGATGATTACTCCATTGACAAATGAAACTTGAAGAGCTTTCATGAATTCAGAGTTACATATAATAGTTGTTAAATGTAACGGAATGGCAAAAGATGGTTAAGTTATTTCAACCATTTTAAATCAAAGGATTGGCATGTTTTTCGATTCACCAGTATTTAATCCAATTTAAGCTGGAACAAAGCGACCTGATTTCCAAAGCAATTTGCGGAACAGTTAAAGCCAAGCCTTCTATGACCTGTTTGCATTAGTGTAAAAAATGTTTTAATAAGGCCATCATCGCCTATTTCGTTTTAACGCCTCTGCCATCAGAATGTTCAACTGTTGATCAAAAACCAAAAAATTCAATTTCTGGTTTTAACTCACTATAATACTGCATCTTCCCTATTTCATTCAACTTACCCAATCCGTTTGTAATGCGATTTTTCTGCAAGTCGGCGGCGCAACCTACTAAGTGGTAATTTACACATATGCGTGTATCACAGGCTCGGATGAGGAAGCCGGGGGCCCCACATACCTGTCACGTTGGTAAAAATTATTAATAATAAGGAACTCTAAAAATTGCGTTTTTTCATGTTTGCCTTCTTAGAAAGATTATTTCTTCCACTAACAGGAAGAACCAATGCAGGACTTCAATATCCTACGTGGAACAATCACGGAACGCGGTGCGCTCTTGCGCTCAAACCAACAAAACTTGGCCCCATTTTGAAAGAGAAGTATCTCCTAAGAAAGCAGAAGCATTTTAGCCAACGTACAACCAAAATGCCCGAATAAATGTGTATCCGTTGCTACGGGCGAACATGACCACTTAGGCTCTATTAAACAATGAGTTTTTTTAAATTTATCTTCCTTCCTTATGCACTCTAATTCGCCGGCTTTTGAAAATCATTTTATTAAAGGTTAATTTGTCGGTCCTGATATTTTCTCATTAATTTTCTAGAGTTAACCTTATATTTTGATTGTTTTTGGTGATAAGTACCTCGCTTAACACCTTTGCCCTCTGCATCTCCGAGGGAAGATCTATCGCTACAGTTGAGATGCTTTGATGCTCAAAGGTGACATCAGTTTTCATGCATGTTCTGGGTCAAATCAAATGTGGCCCCAAAAAGTAAAGCTTAGTCGACATCTGTTTCATCGTCCCAAATCTGTTTGCAACACGCAACCCATTGCAATCATTTGACAGTATTTTTATAAAGATTTAATGGCTTTCCCTGCTTGTCGTGAGACCTCAGCTAAGAAAATTGACGCTTCGTGTCCATGTGATGCTGGTAGTAACCATTTTAAAATTGTCGCATATTTTTTATTTTATTTTTGTCCACATTTAGGTAAACCATCACCAAGGGGAATATTTTGGCCTTTTGTAAGTGTTACGCTCTACTACCGCACTTTGAAATTCTAACCAAATTTGAGAGAAACATTCCATACTTTGGTAGTGCGTATAAGTATCAAGGACGGGCAAACGCCAATTGACCAAATTTCTAGGCTAATCCAAAATATTTAGATAAAATTGAGTAGAATGCTAGAAATGAAATTGCGTTTGACTGGCACACACCTACGCCCTATAATGTTTGCCTACAAACAAGTTCACGCATTTATGACCTTCCTACATTTGTGGGTGAGTTGCACCAAACTTTGAGGTGACATTTTTACTCGCCTGCTGGCGACACAAATGCCACGAACCTCAAATCCCGCTACCACAGCAAAGCCTCAATCGACAACAAGTAAATTGCAATCAGAGGCAAGTTGAACGTATGTAACTAAGGCTTTTCGGTTATTTCTACCAATGTATCATCTCCATAGCAAACGAATCCCTTTTCCGGAACTTAATAACACCCAAGGTGCGTTCTTGGTAATGTAGCAACCAATTTTAAGACATCTTCATGAAAGCGAATTGCTTTACTTCTACTTTAAGGCCCAAACCACATTAAAAAATGAGAAAACAGATCTCAGTTCCTAATTTTAACCAGTGCTTTATTGCCATGTAACATAATTTATCTTACAGAGAGAAAGCGTTGAGGAGGATTCCGGTAATTGTAACACACATTGCGACAAGAAGAATGATGAAATTGCGTTTGCCCTGTAGATCAAGAAAGGTAGACGTTCATGATACGAGGAGTTCAGGAGAGTCAAGAGTAGATGGACAATGATAACAAACCTTGATCTCCTTGAAAATGACTACGCCCACGAGCGTGGCAATAAGGGCGGGGCATGTAGTGACGATGGGAAATGTGATTGGTTCGCCCAGAGCAGCATTGGCAATGAACCACGAGGACTGGGCCAGACCCCAGAGAATGCCGCTGAGAAGGGAGGGAATCATTGCCTGTTTGGATGGAAACCAGGGTTGGTTGCACTTCAGCAGAGCGTAAACCACAAAGATGGCTGTCGAAGCCAACCAGATTCCAACAAAGTTGGCGAACACGTAGTCCAAACCAGCTTGGCTAGCGCCCTTCACCATACTCTGAATGTAGATGGTGGGAACGAAAGTGTTTCCGTAGAAGGAACCAGCCGCAATAGCGAGAAAGATACCGCTACAGAGGTGAGAGATGAGCATTTTAGTCACCGCTCCTTCTAAATGATAGAGGATGGAATTTTACTAACAGAGCACGTCTAACACCAGAGGGCAGATGACGGGCCGGAACACAGGCGCAGGGACAGCATTTGCGTTCGCCTTCAACATCCAGTTCTGAGTTATCTTCTTCATTTTCGGACTTCTTATCCGCAGACGGCTTAATCGCTGCGTAGAGCGCAATGCTAAACATTCTTGATGAGGTATTTTGTGCCACCAACCTTATAACTGCAATTCCAACTCCCACGTAATTCATAATCGGTTTCGAAGGTATTTTGGGTGGAATTCCAAAAACACCAAAACTAAAATTGAAAGCGAATAGGTTGGCAAGGTTGTGGCAGTGTCGTAACGCTTACGAAGGTGTAAATACCCACCGACTAGTTGTAAAACCGAAGAGCATGTTTGCGATGGACCAAATTAGAATGCCAAGGCTCAGACCGATTGATTCAATGATGACTACGGTCAGGGAATTTCCTGACAAGAAGGACGTAGGGAATTAGAACTGTGGTGTTCTTTAAAAAGTAACTTACCAACAGCCCAAAGAGCTCCACCAGCCATGGCGAGGGGATAAAACTCGGGCACTCTGTAAAGGATTCCAACAATCAGTTGAACAGCAATTCCAACTATCAAGATTCCCGTGCACATGAGCCATTGGAAACCCAGACCTGCAAAAGATGTTCAGAATAAACGCCTTGCCTACCATCTCCCATGTTAAACTTTTTGACAGGTATGAGGTTGGTGCCAAAACATATGGCACACACTGCAATGGCTGCCCATCCGGCTGTGGGTGTATTCAGCTTGGAGAAGAAATCGACATTCGTATCATTGTCCATTGTAAACTATACGAAAATACGTGTAAAGAAAGGTTAACCAAAATGAAGGACGACATACCGCAGATCTGTTTGCAGCTATACCACGTTAACAATGGTCCGAACTCCGGTCCTTATATAGTCTGGCAAGCTGACATTTGTCACGTGTCGAGGTCAAAGTAGGTGACACGATTTGACCGCTAGCACGTATTTCGGATTAGCCTGACGACTTACCAACATGGGGATGCAAGTCGAATCAAAATAACTGATATAAATTTTGTTGCATGAAGAGATAAAAAACGAAAGCCAATGCTAGAGGACAATGGTTAGTTGTTTTGGTTTTTTTTGAAAATGCTCACGGCGCGGTTTAGTAGTGCAGTCACCTAACTCCTCAACAAGGGCAGCCATAGTGTCGATGGTAAACGGTATAGCTTACATGCTTTATGTAGCTAGGGCTCCACAGAGCTACTAATGTGAGGTGATTAGGGATGTGACTGTTGCAGAATGACTGCAATGTCGGAGCCGTCTATCCCTTTGATGCAATAAGTAAGCCCAGTAGGCGAATCGTTTCGTTTATGGTAAGCCGAGAGAAAAATTTACATTGACTCTGCACCCTCTTCAATATTTACCATCCAATTTTTGCATCTTCCACACTTAAATGCATTTACCCTATGTGCATGTTAATTCCGCTGAACTACCATCCCACCGCAAACATGTCGCTTCAATCACATTTTGAGATGAAATAATTCCTTTCCTTTCCATAGACCTACTGTACCATTCGTTACACATTCCTTTTAAGGGTAAGAACAAGTCAGTCCCTAAACATATGAAGCGTTTATCTGATTTGCAGGTACGAAAGGTAAAGGCGTGGGATACAAAGTAATGAAGGCCATATAATCTAGTACAAAGCTACATGTCAGCTCGCGGAGATTGCGAGAACACCAAGAACATCCAGGTCGTGTCCACAGCTCCTGTCCACAGTGGACGAAGTTGAGTGTTTATTGATAATGACTGCCAGTGTGCTGTCCTTCCACACCTCAGTTTAATTGAATCAGGTCAAGAAGGAGGTTAAAGGAAGGATATATGACATAACATTGGGAAAATTGGGGGACTGATAACACATGCGCAATTTCGCAGCTCGTCCAACTTACCCACTTGACACCGAAAAGGCTAGCTAAAACAAATGCGTGTTACGGGCATACTTACATGACATGTCACTTTGCCTCGTAATTTTCAATACTTCTTAACCGCACATTCCAAAGACCTAACAGCGAATCTTGTTTATCTCTGCCATTCCCTCTTTCAAGTAGAAATGTAAGCTTATTTGATTGTGGTTGCGGTTACGAGCTCTGTGCGGTCGTCTTTCCCCTTTTTTACCTAACTTCACAGGCTTGTTGCTAAACATCTAAATCACTATATACCATTCAGAGGAGAAACATCCTCTAAACTGCCTTCCTCCGTTAAAATAAAATCAATGCACATGAAGAGCAATTCAACAGTATTTAAATTTCCTTACCTTGCCTCCATCACTACCTTTATCCCTCCCAACCCTAGCCTTAGTCACGTATCAGTGCGCCAATAGGCGAGACAAAATTCCTTCATTTTATCAGCACCATGGGGCCTTTTTGAACGTACTGCATTTCAGCTATAGGCAGTCACCAGTGGAACCGAGCAAAATTTGAAAACTTTTAGGAACCCATCGATGGATGCGCACGTCCGTGATCGTATGTTTTGAAACGCTAATAGGGATGCTTCTCTATTTTCACCTTACTAGGACCACTCACGGTTCAAAGTAGTGTGTTTTGCGAATTTCCAGAACCCAATCTTATATTAATTTTCCGCCTTTCTATATGTATTGCCATTTTTGATCTAGCTGATAATTTAGTCCCTCAATTTTTTCTATTGGCTTACTCTTGTAATACCTCCCCTTCATTGTGATTAATTACGTGACACAGTAGGTCGTTGGGGCGCCCTCATACATCCAAAGTTAAATAAAACTTTTTTTGACTAAACAAAGCTAAAATGACTTAAAACGAAACAAGAGTACTAATCCATGCAAAAATTTTAGGAACTGTGACCTATTTCTATCGGTGTTAACAAATGCTTTTGTAAACCGTTTAAAACTTTTCGTTTACCTCATTTTAACGCATTTGCAGGCAGAGATGCTACAAATACCGGCCTCAAATTCAACTGTTGATAAAAAATTATTTGTTTCCAAATCGCAGCACTCAGTCCATGTGTGAAATGTTTTGTTGCAAGTCAATGTCAGTAACTAAGACTAAATGTTCCGCATGCTTGATCTACTGGGCTGGATGTGAAAACCAAGGCTCTACATACTTGCCACGTTGGTATAAAAACAGCCAAATATTTACAGGTGTTTTCCTTTTTAAAAATGGGATAGCTTGAGAAATTCTCCTAAAAAAATTTTAATTCTTTAAAGTGACCACTTCGTATAAAGCCATCCCACTTCGCATGTCTTTCAACCAAGCGTTAAATCACCGAGATTTTCTACTCATTGGAGGAAACACTTCAGCAAAATGTGGTGTTCAAGGCAGCGACAAGTTGAACGCTAACTGTTAGCTCTATCCATTCACATCCTTCTACGACGCAAATTAAACACTGCTGATTACATTAGGTAGACAATATTTCATGAAACAATTAGCCGTCCCCCCCTCCTCTTCCTAATCCTCCCCATCCCCGATTTTATCACTAATTCCAACTGTATGCCCGCCTTTTCAGGGCCATACGCCTAAATCAGGACAATTCGCAAAGACCAAAGGCTATGTGCATGATCCATGCTTTTGGGAGTTTCCGTAGACAAACAGGAATTTTAGTTGATTTTGCAGGGTTCTGTAAGGATCGACTTTTATGAAACAGGATACAAGTACCGGCAGTAAGATTATTATGTAGTGGCATTAACTTCCGTGTCAGGTGGCGAAAATTAATGCAATCTTGGATGGAGTTACGCTGCTACTAATGTCATGCCGCATCTTCAGCCATTCCACCCCACCAGAGAGGGTTCACAGATGTGGAGCCCACAGCTACTAGCACGTTGCTACTTGACTTTCCTAAGCCAGTTAGTGTTGTCGATGTCAGCAGCCTCAGAGATGGCATTTCCTCGAAGCATCACCGAATAGCTGAGGAGGTTCTTCTGTGAAACAGTCGGGATTAAGTGGCACGATTGGTGTTCCCCTTGGGTTACTCCGCAGTGGTCAGCATTAGGTGCGTTGAGACTGACTTGAAGTGTGCTAGCAGTCGGAGCACAGGCGACACGCTACAAACACAACCAGGTGAGAATGAGGCCCACCCTCGTCCATTCAGTATGACGCAGCTCCCTAGCCAGTGGTCGTGTACTCGTAAACGTACGGGGATGCTGGATTCTGGTTTTTCATGCATTGTCGCCATTGAAGACAATGTTTTCTCTTGTTTTTATCTTGAGTTTACATTGGTGCGTGCTCACAGGCAAAAAATCACTTCACAAGACAAAAGCACTTTATTGTTGGTGAGTTGACATTTTGCACTATTACACACTCCGCATCTATTAAACTTTAGTAAAATTGCGTTAATGTCATGACGCAAATCGTGTAGTTGGGATTGAAGTCACTAACGCGATGGTTTTAGTACAATGTCAGCACCATGTTAACTAATCGTGCGATGACGTTTGTGAAAAGTCGGGTGTAGCTTTGAGTTTACGAGAGCAGGCAGTTGAGGTGTAGGAGGGGCCTGTTAAATGAAAGACTTCGATGACTAAGGAAACTGCATGTGTGCTACGACATGTGAGGAGAGGTAAAGATACACAATGACAGCAATTAATTACACAACCAGCATCAAACCACTAAATGACGAGGATGATTGCAACATTTTCGAACCACGTTATCTCGGAGTAACAATTGTGAATATGGGAAATGTGAAATCACCAAGTGTGAATCATACTGTTGCATGGAATTTCGAGGCGATGACAAGGTCGTCACAGGTAGTTTTGCATTATCCAGAGGACGTTGTCACTATGGAAGTCGTTAGCAATGCTTCCTGTTCATATTTGTGGGATTTCATCACTCCTCTGACGAAGGTTGACATTATGACTGCGGAAAGAGCCCGAAATGACAGACTGGGTACTAAATCAATGCTGTAACATTTAATTTGCATTAATCGGGGTTGTCATCTACTCATGAAATGAGGGTTCTCTTAACACTTCCATTTTCTTACACTAATTGACCTTTTTTCCATTGTCATCGCAAATTATGTCTACTTGGATGGTAGCAGTTTAGTGCTACTAATCACTCGTGAGATTCAGTAAAATTGCAACGTACACCTGAGAATGACCCCGTGGATTGGATGAAAAAGGAGAGTGATGATGTCTATGGCATTACTCGCAGGCATGCTTTCCATGACTCTCTCCTTGTCATCATCATCCATAGGTGTGTGCATATGCGTGTGTGAGTGTGGCGGCAACTTACAGTGGCCCCGACAGTGAAAAAAGTGTATGACTAGAAGATGGCAGTACGAAACATAGCAGTCCTACCTTTGACAATTTTTCCGTTATTAAATTAGTGCTTCCTCGGCGATATGCCTAAATAAGGGTATATGTGGATTTAAAAGGAAAACAATATTGTCGATTTCCTAGTGTGAGAGCAGCATCCTCTTTTTTGTCATATATGTATGTATATAAGATAAGGGAAGTTGTTCAATCACCTAGATTCCAATTTTTCGTTTAATGTTCTGGCATTTTGCTCCCTTTTTTTGCTATTTCATCTAATCCTTATCACGAGTGATTGAGTGTTTTCATTATAAATTACTTCAGTGTGCCTGTATTGAATACCCAGTCTTTCATGAATTTAATGGAATTCAATTTATTTTATTATACCTGCCTCTGAAATGCACAATGATTGTGTATTAACCAGCATCATAGTTGTAAAATAAGTTATCCACGTTTACATGGAAACGCTTACTTGAAAGTGAAATGGAGTTGGATATTCTCTCACAACTTCACCGCCACCACCACTAGACTTCACGGTTTGTAGTCATGATGCAAGCGGGACGCACAGTTGTGTGATTAACACTGACGGTCCTCCTACTCTCACTCGTAGCCGCAATTCCACCACCAAATGAACCAATTCCATTGATGTGATTCAAATCAGGGAGCTTATAACTGCACACAGAGCACTTCAGCAGCCACGAGTAGGTGCCATGTTGGCAATCACTGCTGTGCTCATCTTTGTCGCCTCTACTTCAGGTAAGTAGGCATTTCCTCAATTTTACTCACTCCAATCATAATGTCACTCTGCTCTGCAACTTCATGCAGTTGATGATTTAACTTTTGAAGGTGGGCTGCTTTTCACCAGGAGTGACAGTAGGTGCGGCATTAGTTGTCAAGTCTTTGCTACAATCAATCGAGCTGTCATTTTGCTTGAAGTAAAACCGTACACAGAGCAATGTAGCATACAAGTGTGAGCATGCTTAAGACAGAGAAACAATACTAGCATGATACGAGAAGGGCAAATGCATTTTGTTTTAAAGGTGACAAAGTGCCAAAGATGTGGGGATCGCGAGTGGTTGGAAAGCCATCCGGACCGTCGGACACAATGTATTACGAGTACAACGACAAATTCGTACGTTCCATAATGGGTTTGGTAAACTCACGAAGAATTGATAACAAATATTCATTTTTTTGTTGCAAATATGGTTGAACAACTTTATGCATAACATGCAAATACTAGAGCATGAGTAGTGGTGCCACGGATTTACTTGCCTAGCTTTTCCATTTAGGAAACGGTTCTCGTTAACGATTCAGTGCTGGGTGTAATGACAATTGAAGGTGGGCGTTGTGTCCTCAGTGGCAGATATCATTGGGGCAGTCCCTGTAGCAGAGGAGCAAGTAAGTCAACTTTCGTCAACTCACATCCATTTCATAACACCAAGGCCATGTACTGCGATTAGCTGTGGTGGCAAGAAATGTCAGCAGTTCACTGCCAATTGTAAGAAGCTGTCGCCTTAACATACTCTTCCTTGGTTAAGTTAAAAATGGTGTGGAGGAAAGCGATTTGTGCCTTGCACAAATCGCTGCATCTACCCATCCTCACAAAATATTATGTAGTGAAGTATTTTCTGTTAAAAGAAGCCTGTTTGTTTAAATTACGAACTGTTCAAACTGAAACATTAAACCTTAGTTGCCCAGCCTTTGTTTTCAACAAAAGTAGCTGTAAAGAGGAGAATATTTAAAAAATGACACTGCTACTTCTTACTTGGACGTATGTCTCTTGCAGATTATGCTAACATCACCATGCAAAACGTGACTGCACAAAAGGTCATGGAGATGGATGAAGACACGCTTCGTCCCAGAGTGGCTTCAACAACATTCTTTGTGCCACGCTGCAATTTTACACGGCCTCCTGCAGGTAACTTGTGCCCATCACACGAATCACTAGCCTGACACATCGAAGAGGAAGAAGAAGATGGAAAACTAACCGAGACGTGTGTGAATGACACAAGAGCATCTCACACATTAGCTTGGTTTGATAAAATAGTAGTTGCAGTGATTACTTCAGCACTTGTAATTGGCGTATTGTTGACTTGTCTGTTAATTGTCATAGTAACTGGCACATTTCCGACACTCCTACAGTAAGCGCATGAGTTTTGAGTTTTGACAAAATTCGCACCCATTTGCGGCTAAAACCATTGATGACAAAACAGAGCATGGTTTTATTTACCACCGTGCTATTGTTTGTGGCAGGTGAAGTTGATGTGTGGACGTCGTTCCCGCTCTCACGATTTGTCAAAGACATGCCCTCGTTTACAATTGAGTTCGCCGTTCGAGGAGCAAACTACAACTCCGCGGTAAATCAGCATACATTGTCTGGCTCCGTAGACTCAGACAATTTGCCATCTCGAAGGAGAAATGCATTTGTTAACCACATGAACTAATCTAATGCCACATTGCTTGTATTGTTTTCCGCAGTGTAGCTCTTGCCCTTTTACTCCCATTGACGCCCTGTGATGATGCCCTTTTATTCATCTATTTCATTCATCTGCATTTACTACAAATAGGCGACTTTTGATATCGGCGCAGTGTCGTTGTGCTTTTGGAGAGGAACTAAACTTTTGTTCAAGGGAGCCGACTTCTGTGGTGAGTCAAATGATCTCTGACATCTGTCCAAGAACCAATCACCTGACTGAATAATCATTGTAGTCCTTATACCATAGAACGTGTAAGGTACAAAGGCTGCCTCACTTATGCCTCTCTTCTAGACTTGCCTTAATTTTAATTAAAGATATTTTCTTTAAGCTAATTCACATACGCTCTTTACAGTTCTCCTTTATTTTGTACCCAATTTAGTGGATATGGCGAAAGATGAAAAGGCGGACTTGAGGATATTTCGTGGCGTTTTCCAAAGGAGAAGTGATGTAACCCATGACAGCTACGTTTTCGCCGGCGACAAGACTGTTTTGG
>NW_020170454.1:302881-316561 GCF_000524195.1 Echinococcus granulosus | reverse complement strand
TTGTGCCCGTCGACTATTCACAAAGTGGTACGCAATGATAACTAAGTCCTTGCAGTTGCTTCACTCCACCGACTGCTCACCTCCGCTTAGTTTACATCTCTGCCAGGGATGTCCTCAAATCGCAAATTTCCTTGCTGTTTTTTGCTGATGAAGAAATTACGCTGAGATAAAGACGTGTTTCCATGTAACATATTGGGCCATTTCTTTATCTTTAGGAATATCACCAGAGGTGGAAGAATGCAAAAGTGAGTGGGGACGCCTTATCCACCTCTTGCTAGTCGGCGTTGTTAAATAAGTGAGCTTTAACAAATCCGGATTCTTCAAACACAGCCACCTACTTTTCCCATGTGTAGCAAGGTTTACCCACATTTTGGTAACTACGGCCGCCTATTCCGATTTTTAGAATATAACAAAGTAAAGAGTAAGTCACTTTGAAGATTGTCATATGAAGTATTAAAATTATATGCAGTGGTGTTTCCCGTCTTTCATATTGCGTGCCACTTTGTCTTGTGTGCACTGGTACACGATATCACTTCACTTTGCCCAAGCCTCCTTGGTAAGATTTGGTCGACATCACTTGACGCTGGACTGATAGTGCCACCAAAATAATCAGCTTCAAGTGGCGCTTGTCGCTTCTCTCTGCTTGGTTACAAAATGTGCATTTTCAAGGGCCACTTTTGTGGCAAAACTTTATTGGGGATTGGGGAGACTGAAAAGACCACTTAGGCGGGAATAGCAATGCTCGGCAAATTGTCAGTTTGTTTTCTACACCTGGGCAAGACAGTTCCAACGGAGAACCAAACTGAGAGTAAGTACCTCTTCTTACTCCTCTGCAACAAACAGCATCATTCAATGTGTTAAAATAAACCCGCTTTATCTACCTTGAATTTAATTGCCTGCAAACATGAACTCAGGGGTTGAACGTCAATTAATGCGACATTCCAGCAACATTTGTTTACTTTAAATCTGACCCACTCTTTACTTGATGAAATTAAACAGAAACGACTTCCTCCGGTGAGTTAGTACACGCCTTCTAACACCAACAACTTCTCCGTGCAAGTAAGTGGCAATTGACTGAGCCAACTTTTCTGCATATTTGCATCCCACAGGTCCCGCGCTGACACTCGCTTTCCACGGTAAGGCACTCGTTTGCATTGTCCGAAATGAGACACGTGGAGCGTGACAAGTAATTCACGGAAAACTCGTCAATGGATGATTATTGTGGCACTAAGTGCCTCTAGAGAAACACACTCACATTTATTTATGCCAAGTCAGCAGTAGAGATTTCAACTCCAACTCGTTTTGCTTCCGTAGGTATAAATGCTTTATTGTTCTTTTAGTCGTCATGGCATCGCTGCTGGTGGCAATGTTTTTGTGAATGCAACCATTCGAAGGACTGAATGTGAAACATGTTCAAGCCCCACGTGCAAACAAGCATGTGGCAACTTCTTCTACTTAAATTCTCCGTTTTCCAAACGCCTCTACAAGTTCTCGTTTTAAAGCTAATAAATACCTATTGCAGTCGAATTACACTACAGGTTTAATACCAAGTGTGTAGTAGTAACGGTAACACTGGCCTTGGTTAAAACTGCCTCACAAGCCAAAGGCTCCAAAAAACAGAGCAAGTATCTGTGCCGGTAACGTGCATGTAAAGTTAAGTCTAGGATAGGAGTTCCTTTCAGGCGAAATGCAAGGTAAAGCTAAATTAAATAACCAGAATTGGAATTACAACGGATTTTGTGAACAAACAACCGCCGCTTATCTCGAGAAGAAAGGGAAGAAGGAGATGGAGGAGATAAACATAGATTTCCCACAAAACATGGACTATTAGTGGTAGTTGCTCGCTGCTGCAACTCATAATGTCTGTTAAAAGTTAGCCAGTCTATTTCATCTAGCAGTTCCAATTTAGAAGT
Organism: Echinococcus granulosus; assembly: GCF_000524195.1. Taxonomy (NCBI): domain Eukaryota; kingdom Metazoa; phylum Platyhelminthes; class Cestoda; order Cyclophyllidea; family Taeniidae; genus Echinococcus; species Echinococcus granulosus. Next base: position 314,648 of record NW_020170454.1, on the reverse strand, counting down.
AGAAGGGAAAATAAAGGGACTACCATGCGCTACTCAAAAGTGCCTCCACCACTCTAACACCTACCATCACCGATTTTTTAACTTTTCTGTTTGTAGGAGCGCAGTGGTGCTCCCAAGAGCTCTCTGAATGAGTACTAAGTCCTTGTGTATCCCCTTTGCGGGAGAGTTAGGCGGTTTGAAGATAGGCCAGGTGACCAATGGCTCGCCATGCCTCCAGCACCCACCCTGCACGAAACCGGCTGTCTTCTACACCCTCTTTGGACGCAGCTACTAGGCGACTGAGTGGTCGGTGGATGGGGTGTCAAATTCAACATCAGTTATTGCCTAGCCCAGTTGCTAATAGCATATCTGATGAATATTGAAGCGAACTTTATTTCTTAGGGATGGTTATGTGTTAATCGGTGTAGGATCCAAGTGCAATGATACTCATGGGTTCTGTGGTTGCGCGGAACATAATCGGGCTGCGGTCTGTTGATCGGAAACTGGGGAGAGGTATTCAAGTATGAGCCTGTGGTGTAAAATGTCCTTCAGATCACGGAAGTGTATGCGTGAATCAGTCCATTTGGTCGTAATTATAGCAGTAGCGCAGGTATATAAGCTGATCGAAAGTGTCCTCAAGCAAGAAAACCAAGGTTAGTAGGGAGGATTTGACACTAGTGGCGGCTTCCAAATTTAGTTATTCTATCTGTACAGGGTCAGTTACTCACATAATGGGAGGAGTACTCGAAATACCTTGAATTCTATCTTTCCATTCCCATATTTGCTACATGTGCAAAACTCAAAGTATGCGACAGAGTCAGGGCAAAAACTTAATCAGTTTTGTAATTAATTATTTTTTCTTATTAAAAAAGGACCACTTAATGCGTTTTGAGCTTATCAAAAGGTGAGGAAGCAACTAAATGTGTAGCCACTGCAGACACGTTCGTGAAGTGACGGCATGACCATCGAAAGAATGGCTAAGCAAATGCTACAAAATGTCAAAGTGTGCTCTTTAAAGCAATTAGTCCAAATTGCCCATAAAACTTTCCAAAATTCACTGCATTCGAATTTCGAAATTCGGCTCATTTGTTTGTACAAGTTAGGAGGCTTGATTTAAACATACTTCCCATCACATAAAGCAAAACAGTAAGTGCAAGAATGTTTTAGATGAGTATCGTCTATAATTAGTAATAACTCGAATTTTTATTCAAATAAGCAACCTGAGTCCTTTGAAAGCAGAGAACTGTGATGATTGGTCATTACTTGACCTTAGTATTGCCGAGTGTGTGCATTACTTGCTGTTGCGTGTGCGGAATGGTCTTAGTGTAATTTCTCCCATATTTCCCGCGGTTCGACTAGCAAAAATGGAAAGGACGTGGGTGTGCGAGTCATGTCGTGAACAAGACTCAACGCGCGAGAAGACTGGCGAGCCTGTGACGCAAAAGTTCTCTTCACAGGAAGGCCTGGTACAGCATATAACGCATCATCACTTGGCGAAAAAAATCGAACATGGTCGGACGGTTTTCACTTGCACGTATGTAAAGTTGGTATTTGCGTGTTTAAGTTGACTCAATGTGTGGTCTTGATTTCTTTGTCTATGCAAAGCCAAGGCAAAATGATGTAACTTGGTAGATATGTTGTGAATTTAATTAGCGAAGCTTCGAACACTTTTTCAGATACGGTCCCTCAGGAGTATGTAACAAGATGAATACACTTCATCCTCACTCGCATAAGCCAGCGACTTTCGATTCTGAATACGACTACGAACGTCATCTTGTTACGAAACACATTATCGGCAATACGAAATTGTCGGCTCCAACACGGTTAGAAAACTGAGTGTTCTTAGCCCACGTTAGTTTCTTTCGTTTCTAAATTGAAACCGAAAGTGCCTCTAATAATATCTGATTTATTTTAGCAAGGCATGCATGGATGCAGTATGATTCTGTTGTTAACATGGCAGCCGTTCTCAATGATCCATCCGACCGTCAAGTATATGTTCTTTCTGCTCTCTTCTTAAATCGCTTTTTATGTATTTTGTCTTTCTTTAACATCTTTTACTTTTAATCTCATCTAAGTCAAGCTGAATAAATTGGTGTTTCTTTCAGTTGGATATATTCTCTCGTTACTGGGGCGATGCATTTGAACGTGCGCCTGTACCGCCTCTGCATATACCCGCGATTAATGAAGACCAGTTTCTCCCTTACCTGAAACTGTTGGCCAAACGGACGATTCCTGCTGCTGCCTCACGTTCTCCTGGAAATTTATCTTCCCAACCAAGTGAGTCCCTTTTTACCCAAGAAACTCTTTTCCACTTCAGTCACGGTTTCCCCTGAGTATACCCTCCTCCTATTTTTCTTTCCTGACGAGGTAAAAATTTGCTGGGTCAGACATTAGTCACAAGTTGAATGGCATCTCGGACAGAATAGCTCACTTAGTTTATTCGTTGTTTAGATTCACTAGAGTTGGAGTCAGCTAAAGTCTACTGCTCGGCGAATTTTAATTTATCCTCCCCGGAGACGTTCAACAGCGTCATCCCCCTGTATCGGCGCAGGCTGTGCCCAAATCTGATCGGGATTTTTGCCCAACAGAGCGATCAACTTTCCCAATGCCTCGATGCTGTCGAATTGGCTATCGTCAGCCATGTGCGTTCGTCTGTGACTTCCTTTTTGCCACCATCTATCTTACGTTTTACTATCCGTTTATAACTTCTCCCTTGTCTGTTATTTGGCTATCCTTCTATTTCCGTTCCCTCTGCCTATCTACCCACTGTCTACCCTTTATCTTCCTTCCAATCTATCTACTTTTCATTAGTCGAGACCGCGTTATTGCTGGCTGTGAAATTCAAAAGTAATTCAAGTCATTACGTTGTTACTATTCTATCGTCAGTCAGTGGTCGTTCTATACTTGTTTATCATTTTTTCATTTTCTATCCGTTCACATCTATGTAGGTCTGCCTACCTGTCTTATTAATTTTTCCCCGTACGCGATTTATTCCTGTCTGCTTTTGTTTCTCTTTCTGCCACTTGAAACCGTAATGGAAACAGCTACCGTCAAACTTTGTAACGCAGTTAAAATCTCTTGTTTTTTTTTTGCCATGAGATTATGCACTAATTCAGCCTATCATCCCATGGTTTTAAATTCCCTTTTTGGCTTGAAAATTTGTTCATTTTCTTGATATGATAAACAGGTAGATCATGCGTTGACAAAGTATCATGTACTCTGACCTAGTTGTCAACTTAACTGTCACTTACCAGTTTGGGCTTTTATATGTCAATATTTATTTACAACTTTATTTATTTCCCTCCGTTTAAGTTTTAAGTGGCCTTTTACCCTTACCACTCCCACTCTCTCTTCTTCGCCTTTATGTCTTTATTTACTGGCCATTGGTGTTCAATTTTTTAGGTGTCCGAGCGTTCCCCAGCCTTTTTTGAAGCTGTACGTGCACACGACGTGATAAAGGATCAACTGAGTCAAACCATCTCTCGGCTCAATGCCGTGCGGTAAGTCGTATATTGCTTCACTACTTTCGATCCATTTGCATTGCTAGTGTTTGAAAAACCGTGAATGCAGACTGGGGTACTTGTGGCCTGGGTGGGATGAGTAGACTTCTAGGCCAAACGTGTGACAACCATCTTGCAGGACAATGAGAAAGGCTGCGACGTAGTGTAGCGCTCCGAGTCTTTTCTGAAGATAAAGGAAGTTATAATACTAAAACAGAAAATGTACTGCCGATGTAGAGAAGGGATGAGGGGCTACTGCCATGGTCCGAAGGCCATGCTGCTCAGGGAGTGTACAATGGCTAGCGTAATGCAGGATCTAAGATCGGGGTAACTGTCAAAAGTTGGCATAGCATCTGTAGTCCTTCTGTCGTGAATCTTCACCAATTCGTCTTTCTACAGTAAATGGCTTGCCTCTATAACATTCCACGGGTAGGACCTAACTGATCCTGTTTATTCAGGCGTGGTTCTTCTTTGAAACATCAACTACCATTGTTAACAACGGAGGTTTGAAGAGCTGGAAATGCGGAAGAAGTTTTAGTAATATCTAGTAGGGGTCGCAATCCACTCGAAATGAAAAATTTTATTCGGCTGTGACTACTTTCAGGACACGACTGGAGGAGGTGGACGCAATATACTGTCGTGGGGCCGGACAAATTGCCAGATTGGCTCGTCGGCGAAGGAATCTGAAGATGCTTCTTGCGAAGGTGCGTCTTCCTTGTTGTGTTCTAATGAATCCACCCTATTGTACCTCATTTGTTATTCTAATGCTCCCTAAATGCCTGCCTGGATCGACTTCACGCTTATGTTATGTGGGAAGGTGCTGTCTTTCCATATTACATATTACTTACTACTACTCAAGTATCTCACACTTACTCCCTCTTTTCCATTTTCCGCATTTAGTTAAAAGTGATCTCTTCCGTACACGCTGCTCAGCCCACAATCCAATCTCTCCTTAAGTCGAACGACTTCTGCTCCGCCCTTGATTTAATCACCAACACCCGCGAATCCCTCCTTGCTATCAATAATGCTGGTACTTGCGATAGTAATGGTGGTGTCGTCTGTTTACGTCATCTGGACGCCCAGTTGACGGAGATTGCCAAATTCATCAACGCCATGGTCGGTACTGAATTTGTGTCTGCGTTGCGCTCCTTCCTCACTTCGCCTCCCAATGAGGCTGTTGACGCTGGCGTCTCTGAGGTAAGCAACTGTGACTCATTCCTCGTAGGTGGAGACTCGCGATGCTTTGGTAGTAGCACTACTATTTTATAAATTTGTGATTTCAGTTACTAACACCGACTCTCTATAACTTAATTTGAACCTACTCCAAAGTGTCGTTTCTATCTCTCGGTATATATTGGGTATCCTGAGGTATCCCCAAGTATATTATAAGGCAAACGAGTCCAGCAGTGAGCTTATAACGTGCAAGCAGAGGAATTGGGTGACTAGTAACATAGATTCCTGTGAAATACTGAAAAGATCTGCCACACGGTCTCATTCGGCTAGCGCATGTGCTTGAAATAAATTGAGACTGACTAGAGGACATGAAGGAAAGCCATGAGCCGAATCCTTCCTAATTTGGCTACAAGGACTCCAAATTCCTATTAAGGCACATGTTGCAGGCCCTCTGCAGGCTTATCTCTCCGCAGGAAATTTATTTCGTGGAGAATTTCTGCTTCTTGTAAATACATAAAATCGCTAGATTCTTTTCCTAGCCACCATCTGCTACAGCACGTTTTGCCTAATATCTATTAGTACACTTTGTATCTGAATGCAGGTGCTTCTTCCGATCGTTTTGGGTCTAATTAGGATTGGACAGACGGGCTTCGTCTCGACCGTCGAGAAAGAGGTCCAAAAAGCCCTTAACGATACCTTGAAAAGCTTTCGCGGAATTCTCCAACCCGGTGAAAATGGCCATACTCAAGAAAGCACCAGGTCTTTTGTTGTGATGAATTGTCAAATTACTTTGCTCTCTTTTTTGATGGGTTTTGATAAACTTTTAGTCTCTTTTAGCAGAAGTCTTTCGGTCGATTCTATAGAAAAGGAGCCTTTGGGCGTTTGGTTGAACAATCTACGGACCGTCTGCCTTGCCGTCGAACAGGTTCTACTTCGTGTGAAGGTATGTCAAAGTGTAAACTTGTTAGCCGGTAATTTCATTTGTTCATCAAATGAGCAAATAATTCATCCTTATCTCTTCGGTCGTGTTAATTTAAGTTTAGACACCTTGGGATTTTGAGTTTGATGCCTGAAAGTATTGGGGCTCACGCTGCAGGCAGCGGTAAAGATCGTACCATCACTTGGCTTTCAATAGGTCTGTCTATTTCGCTCGGCTTTAGACTGGTTCTGCTTGTTCCTGACTAGTCTATAATACTTGACATTAATTTTTTTGCAAAAGTCGGTTTATTATTGACAATCCTCCGATAATTTCTACGTTCTCAATCATCCAAAACTGTTGCCTTACTTCTGCGACGTTATAGTGCAGTTTTCGGGCAAAGGTATCAAGATAGTTAGTCTTGAAGATTGAGTTCCTGGTTGCTACAGCTGATTTCCAAGTATCCGTCCCTCCTACCTCCTAGATACCTTATCGGGACTGTTTTTGATCTAGCTTTTATTTTCCTTACAGACGGTAGTTGAGTCAATCGCCTCGGCAGTGATGGAACAGGGTGAGCAATTACGTCGCATTTACTGGAAATCTGCGGAACGATCGCAAATTGAGATTGCAACTCTCATAACCACCCACTTTCGTCAAATTCGCGTGCAGAATCGACCAGTCTCTGCCTCCGAGGATTTTGTTGCATTTGCTGAACTCATTGAAGACTTCCACGTAGGCTGATACATTGCATCGTGTCATGACTTCGTTTCCTGAGCTATTTATCCATTTGGCCCAGACCCATTCACCCAACTGTCCTCTTACCCGTCAGTGTCTTTTCCACCAATTCAGTCTACCGATCACTCCATCCACTTTATAGGAAAGAGCTATTGCTTCTGCCTGGCACTGTTATCGGCCCGATCTGCCACTAACAAGCAAATCGACAGTGCTGCGAAATCTAGTGGCAACAGAGGCTGCTCTACTGATCCAGAGCTTCCACGAAGACCGTTGCAAAACGCTGAAGCAGAAATTGGATCAGGAAACATGGTGTCCAGCTGAAAAGGGTCTCGATCCTTCACTTTCTGGTCTTTTGAGTCACCTGGTTATTTGCCATGAGGTATTTCGGTGATAGGTTGTTCAGAAGACGCGCTTTTGCATCTCTTTTAGTTAGCATGTTTTATTCGTTCATGCAGCTGAGGAAGTCGAAGGTGGATGAAAAGGCGCATGCTGCTACTGCTGGCACCAAACTGGTGCTTCGGGAAGAGACTTACGTTGTTGTGGAAACGATATTCACCGTCATTCCCCTCCTCCTGGATTACTTACGATTCAGCGAACGGCTAGCATCCTGGCCCAGCCTCTTTCGCGATATTCAAGTGAATTTGGCCAATTTCCTTACTGTAAGTACCCACATCGCCACATTTTCATTTTAAGTTCTGACGTTAATGTATTACACCCTTAACACTATTTAAGTGGCCGCCTTTTTCATCACGAGCTGAGTTGCAGACACAAGGATTCGCTAAACATTCAAGCATGACCATTTATTGCTCTTACTGTTTGCTTTTGTTCCAGCTTTTCAACGCCAAAAGCTGTGAATTAGTGTTAGGCGCAGGAGCTTGCCAAAGCATAGGTTTGAAGAAAATCTCGGCTCGGAATATGGCTCTCGTCGTACGCAGCCTGGAATATGTACTTGAATTGATTCCAATAGTACGAATATTTTTCGAACGAATGTAAGTCCTATTAAGTCTTCAAACGTTAGCTTTTCTGTCTCAACACAACACCCGTCTTTCTTGTTTATGCAGCCAATTCAAATCGCTTCAGGGAAAGGTAGGTGAACCGAATACATCAACGAAGAGGACAGAAGCTTCGCGCTTGTCAGATCCTTTTCTGGCCGTGGAACAGGCTATTCGGTGCGTGGATGTGTTTATTTATCGTGAGCTACTTTCAGTATCCCACTTACTCCTTATTTGTAAGACAAGGTCCGGTAATAAGGATAAAGCGCGTAATCTAGCCCTGCTGTTGTAGATCTAACATTTCCAAGGTGATGGATAAGCTTACCAATTTGCTGGCCGCTCGTATCGCCAGGCATATGCAGTCATGGAAGCCGCAACCACCGAATCCCACCGCTGAAATGCGATCAGTTTTCCAGTCCATATCCAAACTCACCGAATCCACTGGTGTCATACTCTCTTCTGACATGCTCACTGTAAGGTGTTATCTGTAACTTTTTATAAAAGTTGCCATTCCTGATTCAATCCTTTTTTTCCAGAATCTACTTCTTCGGGTTCACATTGAATTTAAAGCTTCTCTACGGAAACGGTTGACGGATCTTGCATTATTCCCTGATGGGGGTCCGAAACAGGGGTGAGATATTTGAATTCTTGGTTACCATTTTTTTTCCCAATTTACGTCATTCGGTGATAGTTTGTTTCCCTTGGATTCAGTTTGGTTAACTCGGAGTTGGTTATCTACATGACATTTTTGTGCGGTCTGACACCGACTCTGGCGCAATTCACGGATGAGTGTGATGATATTTGGCCATCTCGCACAGGAACAGACGACTAAATATGTTCTAAAACCCCCCCAAAAAGTCTTTCATACTTCAGAAACTGGCCCACTGTCGTTCACTGTGATTTAAAACCCCGAAAGTGTTGGATTATTACTTGTATTATTCTTTCTTCAATAGAAATATTTGCGATGTTGCAGTGTGTGTGCCTATCTACTGTTACTCCAAGGCGACATTAATGAGTATTTTCTGTCTTTGCCATCATTGTTTATGTTCGTGGGGCACTACAATAGGATGGCGTTTGTTTTGAGTGTAGCATGGGTCACGAGAGTCTTCCTAGCCCTCCTCACTTCAATCGTTACAGTGGTGAAATGAACCTAGGCTCACGCTCCTAGCCTTACATTCCTTCCCCTTGTTTATAAGCAAACTATTTTGACACCAGTGTGTAGGAAAACGTGTTCTGAGACAATTTGGGTAATACACTGCTGATAACACTGGGAAATCTATGGAGAATAAGTTAGGAGGAAGGCGTCTGCTGCAGGTGATTGTGTTTACAGGCACTCGTAACAAAAGTTCGTCCAGAAGTCGTAACGCATGGAAGTATGTCAGAAAGTGCATTACTAACGTCCAGAAGAGCTGGGGCGCCGGGCGAAAGTACAATCTGCGGCGCCTTAAATGTCCAAGTATTCATTTCCAGAGTTAAATAAGGCGTCAAAGTGACTCCACAATGTCCATTGAATCAATTCCTTCCTGGATCCAATCGCATATGGTGTACTTCAGAAGAAGAGTTTTGGAGATAGAGTTGGAGAGTAACTACAGCGACCACGTTAGATGGCTCTCAAAATGATGTCAAATAGTAACCCAGATGTCTCGTCTTCACAGACCAGGCGTTGCAGAAACTGACGGTGTTCCCATGAGTACCATATTTTTGATCCAACCCACAAAATATCAAGGCTCCGGTGTAGGAGGAGTTTCTTACATTGCCTCGTCGGGCAATAAATGGTAGAAAGCACTCCTAGGGGATGAGGTTTCATTGTGCCAAGATGGAGCTGGTGAACCCAAGTCCCTATTGGTCCTTGGCTCATTGGTACAAACAGTTTTCAAAAAGTTACACAAAAAATGGACTAAGTAGAGGAAAAAAGATACCGGATCCCTCGAGCGAAAGGTACTAGTGGCATTTGTCCACTTAAGATGAACTTGATTCCTATCAAATTTGCGTTTCTTGGAGCATTTTTATAAGGTCTCACCTCATAGCAATTGCACCACTCAAATTTGCGCCCACAGGATTTCTAGGGGAAAGAGTAGGCACTGACATCATGGTTTTTCTAGCACCCGCCGAGAGGGGAAATAGATGTATTCTGGTTATGGTAGACTACTTCATGAAAGTACCTGAGGCAGAACTTATGTAGGCACAAGTTTCTGAGACGGTTGCCTCAGTTTTCGTCAATCGGTGGATTTGTCAATATGGAGTGTCAGAAATGGGACACGGCGGTTAAGGCGGGATCTCTAAGACGCGCACAACAACTGAACATCCGCAAGATAATGGAGACTTGAGAAGAACAGATCGCACTCTAATTGGATGATGAAGGCCTTCAATAAGGATGTACAGTCAAGGTACCGGATTCTAAGCCTTGAATGTGGCCTTCTTGCCTGTAGAGCTACAGTCCATGCATCAACTGCTGTCTCAACGTTCAGGATGCTCCCAGGTCGTAAACTGCTTGAAGTACCAACTGATATTTTCTTATCAAGCACGAAGGTAGCAATCAACAATGTCTCAGAGTACGTCCCACCACTGAAGGAAGGTCTGAAACAAACTTCCAACATCACAGGGGGAGATTTCCAATTGTTATACATCAGGAGGAGGAGGAGGAGTTATTAGAACACACACACACCTGAATTGCGCCGCAAGTTCCATCATTCGTGAAGCAGTGATGCATCCCGGGTGATAAAATTTACCTCACCAACAAACGCCTTCATCTGCGATGCGCAACTCCGTACTCAACCGATCGCGCTTCATCACAACGAAATGCGCAGTACAAAGGCATGCCCCCGGTCAGATACAAATGTAAAGTTCGCGTAATAACTAAGGGCTGGTGTCCACCGGATATAGCATATTAAGATAACATCGAGGATGATGCTCAAAAAGATAAAGGTTGTGCAATATTCATTTGCTTCGATATGCCTTTAAGATGAGATTAGATCAGCATACACTAGCCTCGTCACTGAGCTGACGCTGATGCCTTTTAAGGAAAAAAAGGTAACCTGTCCATCTACAATCTTGATTTCCTGTACATGTTTACAACATTTCCTAAAATGAAAGCTGTTTTCCTTGAACTAATCTACTCGTTTCAAGAGTACCAAAACAGAGATAGTAGAGAAAGGCGCTGAATCCGTTACAGTGCTGCTAGTGTGTGCGGTCGTACATGTAACCCTGTGCATGGCACTGAATTAAATTAAAGTGACAGTGCTCCTGTGTTCGCATGACCAAAGATATCTGTATCAGCTGGGCTGTTAACAATGAAGCAAACAAGCTCACAGTTATTCAAAATGCAATCATGCTGATGTAATACGATGGTGGTTTATCCCTCGGTATTGGTGAGGGGACACATTAGGACTTTGAATTAGCCTTCTTGTACCTTGCTATGTGAGCTGGCCTTCGAGCCATGTTAGTAGTCCATACACCTTCTCTGTGCTGAATATATATTCTGTCCGAGCATTGTGTCTTCTTTCCTCTTCAGGGAAGCCTCGGGACGCTGCATTAATGTTCTCAGCATTTTTCTCTTAACCAGAAGGAGTTCTGCCCAAAAAATTTAAAACGTCAGCAGTTTTAAAAAGTTAGGTTTAAAAATTCGAATTAAAAACACCGGACCATAAAGTACCCTTTCCAAACAAATCCCAATTTTCAAACCTGCAAGACGTTGGGGTTGAAGTAAAACCTCTTTCCATAGTTTCTATCTTTATAACTTTTTAAAAATCAACGTTTAAGGTCTTTGCAAATCCTGTGCACCCATAGATGTTTTAAAATTAACTTAATGCATTACATAATTTTTTGTTTAAAGCATTATTTAAAAAATTGTCTTTTCCGAAACCAACCAATAAAAGCGCAGTGCATTTTGACGCACTGTGCCCATGATTCTTGCCGCGGGATGCGCCAGTTGGCATTTGCAGGTGTGTATGTATATACATGTGTAGTTGCAGTCAGTTGTCATCTACAAGTTGCCTGTAAACCCTTTTTCTCTTCGGCTGAAGTCGGCTAGGCTTCGTACTTTCCCAAAACTCCCTGAATTCAAGATGTGCTTCACTTTTAAGTGCTAGGCTGCGCCTATCTTCTTTCAGACTGCCTTAGTGGCCGCGAGTTCCTGCACTTCGCGATACGTGAGTTCTCTCTTCAGCCGCGGGCGAAGCGACCGATCTGATGATTTACAAGAAATCGAGCGCACTATCCGACCCCCCAAGCAGCCTCCTCCGTCTTTGTCGTCCGCAGTAATGGCTCCACGAACCCTTTCGCCCCCAGTCACCTGCTCGTTTCGCGGCATGGTACCACGCCAAGTTTGGGTAGAGTCGTTGAACGAGGAGAAGGAGAGATACCTTGACATTGTTGATCTTCATCCAGACGTTTTCGCAATATTCCCGCGGTTAGACCTCGTTCACAAGAATCTCTACTGGCAGGCTCATTATCGCATTGTTGTAAATGGCAGT
>NW_020170454.1:268982-302781 GCF_000524195.1 Echinococcus granulosus | reverse complement strand
ATACTTTAACAATTAATTTTTTTTGGATTATAATTTGGTCAGTCATTGATGGACACCATGTTCGAAGAGGTGCTGGTTACTGGGAAGCATTCATTCTTCAAATATTTTGAATGCCTTTTTTATTTTTTTAATCAATTTTCTTGGTATTACCTCGAAAACTCACCACAAATTAAATCTGTTGTCTAAAATGGTAAAAACTTGCAGCGTGTTTACGTGCATTAGTATCAAAACACAGAAAGTAATTAGCTAAACATCAGTTGCCCAAATAGCTTATATGCAATGCTTACATAATATTACCTTCGATTAATTTGTTTTATTTTCAAATATTTGCGATTACCGAAACGATATGCAAAAAGGTGGTAGAACCGGGCACACTAACCTGGTAAATCATGGTGTTTCGATCACCCGATGATGCAGTAAAGCTTGGAATTTACTTAGTCACTGCCTTGCATTATAGAATGAGCAAAATGTAATCAAACACATTCTATGCGCTAATCGTACTTTTACAAACATTCTTTATCCAATGTTGGAATTATTATAGTTAGCTGTTGAATGATTTTTTGTAGGTGAAATAACTAAGATTTTTCAAATTTGAGTCCCATTCTCCTTTCTGTCCTAACACATACTAAATCCATCTTAATTACAGATGATCAATGGGGGCATGTAAGCAACCAATTTTGCCTTAGATTTACCGTTAACTTTACACGTTTGGGATAGAGGAAAAAAGTAGAAGTTAACCTCTTTCAGGACCATAAGCTAGGTGCTTCATGCTTGACATTTTTTCACATTGTTGGGTAATAGGACTGGCGGTGCATAACAACTCGAGCAGAACTGCTCCACCGCAGCCGTCGCAAGCCCTGGCCTCAAAAGGGCACAGGTCGTGCGCGTCACGGCAACCGAAGGACGCACATTTTCGTCGGTGGAGGCCAATGTAATGGTCCTCGGGGTCCCGAGTCCTACTTCGCCATTCTGCCTTACCACGTCCGGCTCAAAGGACTACTCAGCATGCTCACTACGAAGCAGGCCCAAGTACCCTCTACTTTTCCTTATCTTATCATTCTTAGGGCGACCTTTATGTCGTGGAGGACTTCGTGCTCTCCTCCGAGCTGGAGTCCGCAGCAGCGAAGGTCTACGAACTCGCCAATAATCGTGCCATGGATCGTCTGCGATTGTATAATGAAGAAAGCGATGATGATGCCTTAGTACAGCGCCTTCATCTGAAAGAACGGTTGAAGGAGAAACCAGTCGACGATCTTGACGTTCTTGCTTCCTCGATCGCGAGGGAGAAGGAGGAGGAGGAGGAGCTCTTGGATCTCATTAAAGGAGGTCGAGCTGCCGAAGCTGCGAGTTTGGGTCTACGTGCGGCGGAGTATCTACGGCGGGTTGTTGATGAACGCGGTTGGGGACCTGCTGTGCTCTTCATCACAGAGTAAGAATAGTCATAATCCTTACACCACCTTAGTGTAGAGAATTACTTGAACGGAAGTGAAAACCCGACCAGTGGGTTGGCAATGGCCTTGGCATGTGCCAGCTATGCCCACTACGTTGATGTCGATGTTGCTCCGGAATCTGCTGCTATCCAGGTTGGTTTTAGCACTGAAGCAGTATTGTGCCGCTTTTTCAGCGTGAAAGATACCAAGGTTGGTTGAACAATCGAAGGTTTGTGTGATTATCAGCATTGCTTGTGTGACCTGGAAGTTGGTTGGTCTGCCTATTGACCAATCCTGATTGCATAACTTTTTCAACCAATCGGTTGGTTGTGGGTGGTTCTGCTTCGTTGTTTTTGGTCGAATGTAAAATACCACTCTCCTACGAGTAAGCATGGGTTTTCTGGTAGTAGAACCTAAATTGTTTGGCCTTTTGGGTAGTAAAGACCAAGTTAATATTTCTAACTATCGCCCCTGACTTATTAAGGTTCGAGTCGTGTTTTGATGTGTGAGCTTTGCCTATAAATTGAATTGATTTAGTTGTAAGTACTGAATTATTAACCGGAAATTGGAACTTTGGATTTGATTTTGGTTCATTTATTTTGAGATGTCTACCTTCACAATTACTGCTTGAGGTGGCACAATTACTCGTGTTCACTCAAGGGCTATGAATTTGAAATGATTTTATTGTCTGTCTCATCAATTCAAAGGCCCGTTTACGCGAGGGTTCTCAGTACGCCGCACCACGGAGCTTACATCCCGGTCGCGGACTAACCCTCATGCCTGTTCATGGCTTGAACGTCTGGTCAATGGTCCATCATGACAGTCTGGTGTTGACACGGAAGGCGCTGGACATTCTAGAGGCACGTCTGCTTGCGGCACAGCGTCGTGTTGTCCGCCCAGACTCGACTGCTGAATGGCGTCCTCCACTGGCTGGCGATTGGTTGGTGGAACGGAGTCATGAGGAGGATGGGGCTCACTGCCCTGAGCGTCATTTTTCTGGCTTGGTAGGAGATCCTGAAGAGTTGAGACAGAAATTGCAGTAGTTCTGTGTAGTGATTTCATGCAATATACATTTTTTTACCAATCATTCGTTTGGAGACCTCTTTTTTGTGTGAGCTTTTGGTACTAGTTCATTTCGACAACTGGTGAATGTGAGCTATCGTCCATACCACCTACACTACCAATTTCCTAAGTCTCATTTGCATTTACGGTAGAGACGTATCTGTACATGGGCGTTTCATTCGTGGTAGCGTTACGGTGGATGGTATGAAACGGTGGGTTTGGAGGAATTTGGGAGTGGCGCTTATGATGGCATGGATTTATGCGATTCGTACACACCGCGGCAAGAAGAAGGGACCATTGTACAGTGTCTACCATGAAAGCGGGTGCATTCCAAACTGTGCATGAAGTTGTGTCTCAAGATTAGCGCATAATTAGACACAACAGTGTATTTAGTCGCCTTGGCTTTCACCACCACGAGTATGCAATGGACATCCCCTACCGTCTAAGTCCTCCCAGCGACGGCAAGCGAGCCCAGCTCAATTAAGCAAAATCCTGTTTTAGTTGACCAATTGCGAAATCCGCGCTTCGCAGGAAGATATTCGCCAGAGCGACAAGAAAAGTGCTGTACAACGACGCCTAACTATAACAGCTTGAGAACATGGTACCTCTTCCTTCCTCATGTTGATCTTGGACAATGAGTAGCATAAAACAGGATAAGCTCGAGATAGGACATTGCCCAGTCTTTGGGAGTGATGTGAATTCGACGTACCGGCCGAAATAGAATAGTAGCTACGGAGAGCGTCAAGGATAATAGCCGCCCAAATGTTGAGGACTACACGGACTTTTATTAGCATCGCGGCGTAATGGACGTCCGTCCACGCCCTGCTGCATACTGCGTTGTTAATTTTGCTATACTGTCTAATTGTTATGGTGAGGTTTGCGTGGACTGACCTGGATCCCGTTAGCGCCTAATCAGATAAACGGTAGGTAAGGCCTTCAGAACGGACGCCCTTACTGACTGACGTATATGGGCAAGCAGAGAGGTACGGCCTGCGCTCTAGGGTGATTATCAACGAACTTGAAGCTCCTTCACACGTGGTCTGTCAGCCAGAACAAACCAGAGCGCAATTTCTAGAATATGCGGAAAATTAGCCACGAAAATAGGGACTCCCAGAAGATCAGAATATGGAAGTTTTCTGGGGCCGCAGGGATTTCCAGTACGGTAATAGTCTCTTGGTTGACTAAATTTCCATTTCGTTATGCCTTGTTACGCCATTGGAGAGGGCTCCGGGGCGCTTTAGTATAATACAAAGGTGTGGCACGAATATCATCTCTTTATTTTATAACAAAAAAAAGAAGACTAATCCTATTCGGTCCGCGACAGATCAAACCTCAGCGGAACACATCTCAGCGTTTCCAGTTCCAACAGAACCATCGTGTACGACACATCAAAACGAGGCACTGCGATGAGTAATGCGCCCTTCCGTTCCCCCTCCGAAACATTCCAAAGTTCTAAGGAGGCGCGCCGAAATTGCGCAGCCTGCTGGTTTCCCGCCACAAAGATGTCCGGATAGTCAATTGAAACGCCCGTTTTCGGGTCCACACTAAATAGCAGGGTATCCGTGTCCATTTGGGGATAAGCAAAGAGTGTGTCTGGACAGGTTGGAGCTATGTGGCCCCAGTGCAATAGGGATTCCATGCAGTCTAGCGTATCGCCGACGATGGTATATCTACAGAGAAAAATGGAGCGAAATTAAGATCTTAACTGACAAATCATAGGTTTTTTTCGAGAGATCTGCTGAATAAGTGCCATGACCGGCAATACTACTCATTACCCCTAAATAAGTAAAATCCTTCACTTTAGATTCAATCATAGCAATATCTAGAGAAAATTTATCCCTTCTTGCACCATGGGAAGCTGAGAAATTAATACAGGTAGGTGGCCGAAAAATATATATTTAAGTAGCCAAAAAAAAACGGCTTAGTGAAAAAAGTTTTGGGTCCTGCGCCACAGACGAACCAGCCTAACATTTAATGGTAGATGCAGTTCATCGACCACCTTTAGAAGCATCAAGAAAAAAAAAATAAGTTCAAGAGAACTATTTACCGACTACCTAAATCTAGCAGGAAATCTAGAAATGTACAAAATTGTACGACGTCCTGTTGAAGTATCGAAGAGAATGCGTTGAGAGTGCCGGTAATCGCACTGTCAGGGATCCTGACATGATAACGTCAAAGCAGACGGGGCAAATTAAAGAGAATTGGCTACGGAGAACCTTGCTTTACCTAGCGATTCAACAAGTCCTGCACAATTGACGAGACTGTGTAGAAAAGTCACCAAGGATAAGTGGAAGGAGCAAGGTAGAAAAGACAGAATAAAACGGAGCAATTGTAAAAGTACGACAGTTGGGAGTGATGATTAGGAAGCTCAAAACACGAATAAGCCTTCAAACACTATGCGCGAACTCGGATACTAGAAACCCCGAAGAATTAATGTGAAACGCACTTATGGACATCAATGACATTCTGCCCTGAAGTAGCAAGAATGCGACGTGAATGAACCTCGGAGTAGCAGGGATTAGTCGAGCTAACGAGGGCCCCTTCCCCTCGGCCAAAGCGGGAGGTAGTACGAGGGAAGAGAAGAGGATGGAAGGGCTGTTGAGGTAGAAGTTGGGAGACACAGTCCGCGACGCCTGGGAGCAGTTCTACGCTGAAACCACCACCTCCACCCCCGCCACCGAGGGGCAGTTCAGAGAGCCAGGCGTCAAACATACCCATTGCCATCACAGAATCGGCATCCGCCCTGCGGCTCAGAAAACGGGCCTAGAGAGAGTTGACCGAGAATTGTTGACAGCAAAGCTTTGATAGTCAAATCAGAAGAGTGATTATTACCAATTGGAAAACCATCCCGTCATGTAAAATGAACTCCTATCAAGGCTCGTTAAACCACGCCATTCCTGGTTATTTTTGATCACGTTATTTAACCACTGATTGACAAGAGCTCATATAAATAAAACCTTAACTCAAGAAAAAAAAACTGTTTAAACCTAAGGTTTTTCCAGGCAGAAGGGATCTTCAAATAGGTAAGTCTGTTTTAGGTGTCCCAAAAGCAATCTCTTTACAATTTGGCAGCCACCATTGATTGATTGACGTGCTTGAAAGACCTCTACACTTAAGGGGGCGCTTGTAACTAAATGAATCTGTTCGAGAGCTTCCGAAGCAAACGCTTCGGGCTGTTTGCAGAATATTATAAAGCATTACTGCAAAGGACAAATTACGTCACCAATATCTGATCTCCTTTTTTTGAGATTACGAGAGCAAAAAGTGTTAAAACTACATTTTAAAAGAGGGCAATTCCTATTCCTTTAAATCAACGAGGCTTATCAGCATCGGCTTTGTTGTTCAGTGAAAGGCAATGGATGTGGGAAAAAGCACTAATCAGCAAGTGGCCGAATAATAGGATTTAGGCACCCCCTTTCAATTACAAGAAATTCATCTTGGGCTCATTTTTCAATTAACCGGAATAACTTTTGATGAAGGAAATCACCAGTTTCCAGACAATAACTTCGTTAAAGCTAACGAAAAATCTACTAAAAGCATTCCTAATCACTTCTAATAAGTGGGTTAAGTCATATCTGGGAAGAAATTTGATTGTTAGGACATATGAAGTAAGAATTACAGCTTAGAAAACGCCTTTACAGCTCAAGCACAAAGAACCCTACTTAATATATGTAGAGTTATGTGGTCAAGAAAAGTGGTGCTTAAAGTTCGTCTCCATCGGCAATACCCAATTAGCTCAGTAACACACATGTTGAACCACTCCAAGAGTCTCCAAGCCGCCAGGATCAGTCGAGCGAATGCAATCCCCGAGAACGAACAGACGGCACAAAGGCATCTTCCTCAACCAATCACCAAGGAGACGCAGCGCCAGAGCATGCCCGTGAGAGGTTCCATTGTTTGCCACCTCGGCCGACGCAGCAAAACCGAGGCCCGAGACAAATCCAACCCAACGACCGCTACTGTTCAGCAAAGGCGGACAAGGTGAATCAACATTTGCTGCCGCAATCGGTCTCATTGGTTGTGGCTCTAGAAAGGCGAGCTCAAGAACTGTGAATGTTCCTTCGGATCGTGCAGGCTCAAAACCGCGCAGACAAGTGACAACCCCTGTTGGAAGGCGATCTAAGGCGTCCGTATGGGGGGAGGCGACAAGAGTAATGCGCTGGACTTCGTCCTCGAGGAACATTTCGTCATCGCTGCTTGCTATACGTGTTAAATAATGCTGTCGCTCTTGTTCTTCGAGTTCCAGACGTCCACCTACTTGTTCCAGCAGCGTCAGCTGTCTCATTATGCTCGGCTTTTGTGCGCTTGACTGAAGGAGAATCGACGCATATAGTGCAAAAAATGGGGCGGGTTTTATTTTTATTGCACTGAATTCATTGCCCAATGCACTGTGATAGGAATTATTCAGAGTAAATTAGAGCCTTTTGGGTTTACGAAAATGAAAAAGTCAAAAGTATAAAGAGCGTTTATTTTTCGGTAACAATCTCCTACATTTACGCA
The DNA here is from genome assembly GCF_000524195.1 of Echinococcus granulosus. Lineage (NCBI taxonomy): Eukaryota > Metazoa > Platyhelminthes > Cestoda > Cyclophyllidea > Taeniidae > Echinococcus > Echinococcus granulosus. The sequence goes on along the minus strand of NW_020170454.1, from coordinate 295,789 downwards.
CTTATCCAAAAAAAATATAATTAATACTAGAACTGATTGCGAACTAAACAGCTAGTCAATAAAGCCTAGCTGTCATATTACACCCAACACGCATTACAAACACCACTTACAAATGTCCGGAAACGCTTGTGTTTAACATTCGCATAGAGAAAGGCAAGACTCTTGTGCAACTGCACGACAGGTTAGATATGGGAACCAGACGTCCCACATGCCTAATAAATATTCACTAAAATGACTTTTCAAGCTATGGGCTGAGAACCACCACTGTCGAGATCATCAATGACGGATTTGCTACCAGCCGCTGTTTTGAAATGTGTCATAAAGCTGTTCCTAAATAATGGCATTAAATCCTTAAAAATAGAATATCCAAATTCTACACTGGCCGTCGTCGTACCTTGCTTCTTTCAACAGCATCACGATCACTGAAACTTACATACTTCATGACAACACATGCTCTCCTAAACCGTGGCATAAGAGCGATTAATACAGAAAGAAATTATTGCAATCACAAGCGCTAAAGGTGGTCTTTATTGGCGCTTAAAAACGGAGAACTCGAAACAAAATCTATTACCAAATGAAAGATAAAAACAGGCACAACTTACTCTAAATATGGTACCGATAATGATACACTCTTCATCAACCTTAACATCTGGCACCGATCGAATTGGCAGCTCAGGCCAACGACGACGTGCCTGGTTTTCGAGGCGACAATGAGCAATTTTCAGCCGTGAAAGGTAAATAGATGCATACTGAGTGTAAAAGGAGCAGCCACCAATTGCGATGTGAAAGCGACCACGATCAGTGGTGACTACTGGAATCGTCATTAAGCTGAGATGTTAACAAAAAAGAGAATCACATATGTAGAGAATCAAGCCTGCTTTCACATATACTCAAGAACTAGCAAGAGACCATTTTACTAAAAGAATGTACACAAAGTAGGGAAGTCAAGTGAAGTCTGTCCTTAAAACAATCACGGCTGTTTCTAATTCTCACGTTTCTTAATTTGACACTTAAAAGATGTGAGAATAAGGCACGCTTAAGCTTGGAAAGATAGGAACCACTAAAATGGTATTAAAAAACTTAATTAATGCACTCCCTACTACGACGCAACAAAAAAGCCGTACTTTGTCCGGACGGGTAAGTCACGAGTACAATTAGTCGCCACTTTTGCCAAGAGGTAAAACAAAACCTGCCACTGTATTTACGGAAATTTGTTGTATATAAACGTATTTAAAAGCAAAAGGCAGCGAACAGATAAGTGCAGATCGTAAAAAAAGCTTTTTTAAACACCTCAGGCTTCATTTACTTTTGGATTTGTTCTTTCAGTATTGGGTAAAACAAAACAAACCGATAAGGTAGGCGCCTTTTGCCAATATATTTGATCTTAAAAAACTAATGATACAAGTTTGTTCCAACACAGATTCCATCAATGACAACCCCTTCTTCTACTTAAAGTACTGTTTAGTATTCCTCATTTTTTTTCACTCTTCATAATTTGGTAAGTCTGGATGGCGAAAGGCATGCCGTAGTAAATAAACCGAATTCTGTAATTAAGTTCTTAGGATCTGCACGATATTAGGCAAGATATTTGCTTCAATCCGGAATCAGTGGAGGCAAAATAGTTGAGCTTCGCAGAAGGGTTTCATTACAAAAGCATTCGACTACATACTGCAACACATATTTAAAGAGGGCTTTACGCTTTACTTAGTGAAGCAGCTGCTACATCAAATTTGGTGACTGGTAACCGTCATTTGATGGGACATTTAGGGTTTATTTCTTCTCCCGCCTCTAAATTAACATTCTTTACTTGTGGTTTGACTAGTTCAGTTAAATTGCAGCACTAGGGCCATAAATTTTGTTTTTGACCCCATTACCAACATTTGATTTTACCTGTGGACGGGTTTTCCCAATCTAGTTAGCGATATAACACAAATATTTGGGAAATGCGGGACAAAAAAACATAGGCCAACTCACTATTTTACGACCTTCAAGTAAATTTGTTTTTACAACTTCGTAAATACTCGTTGAAGTGGATACCGTCGGAAAACCCGCTTAAATTTTTGTCTACATGTTAAATAAAAAATAAACACGTATCTGGATAAATTTCAGCTCCTCGTGTCTAAAAACGCCGAAATGGTCTTTGCTACTGGTAACTAAAACCTTATTCTCTTTGCTACTTTATATTATCTGCACTCCATCCAACAATACAAATGTTTTTGTGCCGGCGTTGCTACTGGATACGGCCCACGTTTTGATTATATGATTTCTAAACCGAGACTTATTTCATAGACCACTTTCCTCAAATTGTTTTCACGAGTAACGCTTAGATTTACTTACAATTTCGCTGCACAAAGCGTTTTCTGACCCCTATTTTTACTCTTCTATCAATACATTTCAGCTGCGTGAGTTCTACTTGTCGACTTCTTTCCCCCGCATTTGTCTTCAACAGTTTTTGAGAATTTGTCTCGGTAAAATTAGTACGGCGATACCTATTTTCGTGCTCACATAGATATTTTGCTATTACTCTTTGCTTAAATCGGTGCCAATGCTTAGACGCGAATGGCTTAGTCTACCTTCTATTCTTCAAAAGGAAGCCCAACTAGATAACTCGGGTTTATTTTGACCACCAAAGTGAAGATTCTTATTTGTACAATCTGTTTACTTCCCTTTAGGTTTTCACTCCCATAGTTTTTCTAAATTATTGGTGGTTTTTATTTGTCGTCCTTTTACTTGAGCATGTAGGAAATATAACAAAGGTTCTTGAAGAATCAACTGATTTTTTTTCAAAAAGGCGATGCACCATTTATTTGCTTTTATTTGTGCTTTTCATCCAATTTATGCAACGCATCGCTTACTGAATCATGATTGCTTCAATTAGTATCAATTAAGAAAAAACATTCCCTATTGCTCTATTAAAAGAGAAGTGGATATTTTGGTTGCTACAAGGGCTTTTTTTATTATCTTAGGTAGCTTCTTAAAAAAGTTGCAGTCCGTCATTCGTCAATCATATTCATTACATTCCCCTAGCATTATGCAACAACCATTGGGACGTCCAGTCAACGCCAAAACTTCCCTTCCCCCGGGCATTCCCGGTTCACCCTTCGCCTACCTGCTGCTGCAAGTAACGCTATTTCGTAACACCACACGTCGATCTCTGCCTCTTAAGCACCTAGCAGTTCGAGTTGTCTGGTGGGGTGAGGATAGTTCCGATGGAGCTGCACTTCTCTTGCGTCCACGTATTGCTCAGCACCCTGGCTCTCAGAAGGAGACACAAGTTCGCAGCCACACGCGATACCCTGTGTGTGTGCCTCTGCACAAAATGCACAGTTATCTGGAAGGTTAATAACACCTTCTTTGCACTCAATTTGGTACTGAATGAATAATAGCAAGGTCTTAAGTCGTAAGTAGTCTGACCAGAATTCATTATGCGACTACTACCTCGTATGTTAAGGCGTTACAAGAAAGTTGGTCCGCGAATTTGTTAATGATTTCTCAAAAAAAACTGCAGTTATTTCTAGCATGATCAGAGCTGCATACTGCCAGCATAGGGGTCGAAGTGTGGGCAAGTAAAAGGAACACTTCATGAAATTTACAATTTAAGCTATCCTGAAAGACATTGCAAAGCGCGTAAGTATACAGACATCAGAATCATGGTGGCTGAAGGCTTTGACGGTCTGCCGGTAGCAAAGCTTGAGAATCGTTTGTTAGTTCCTGCGTCGTTTGTGGCTTACTGTGGGGGTACGATACCTCGTTCTGTTTTGTCGGCATTGCGGAAATAAAGAGATGTATCATAATCGTCTGAGGATCATGAAGGCCTAATAAAGGGCAATTTTTGTATTGTTATGGACGCTTTGGAATCTGCAGTCGATTTATTTTAGCTTTATTAGTCATATTCTCCGCTAGTGAAATGCAATGTAAAGGTTTCTTTAGTATACCCATAACATTTTGCAGGAACCCGTCCGAAATATCTGGATAATATGAACTTTTATTTCCTTTTCCATTACCATTTTACTGATGCCTAGTGACCTTTTTTGGGTAATTTTAACTAATTACAACACAATGAGGCATAAAAAACACTTATTTAATCTGGTTATGGCAGAATTTGTCATGTCCATTTGTCTTTGTACTGACAAAGTTAGGTATGGGAAATTGTTAAAAGTAGATGCGATTCCAATGGCCTTCCTGTGTATTATTTACAGGTCCGTTTATAGAAGCTACTTCTCCCTTCTACCATTATAGTCAGGACCACAGTTTTCTTGTGGTGAAGTCACTAATGAAGTAACAAATTTATCTCCGAAGCGGGTGATATTATCAGAGACGTTTACAGATCGTTTGCGAGTGAATGTATGAAGAGGCGCATGCAATGGCGTTTCACTGCTGTTTATTTAGATATGGGTTGCCTTTTCCTTGACGTTGTTGATGAATCAAACGGAGCAATTATAGGTCGAGGGAAGGTGGACAATCTTGAACGGCTGACACCTCGAAATCCAATTAAAAGGTGAGTTCAGGTTAGATGTTTTGCCCTAATTATCCTTGCTTTTTGTAGTGTTGTGGCTGTAGCGAATGCTAGAGGCTCAAAAATAGGTGAACTGACTGTCAGTCTGTCCTACGAGCTACTACAAGGTGAGATTGTTGTGTTTCTTTCTGATGACAAGGTAAAGCGATTTGTTCATTGCGTTCACTCTGTTCAGTTATGCAATTCGGCTATTAGCTCATGCATTTGAGTCTAGTAACAAATTTACTCAAATAATTTAAGCAGTATGCACAATTTATAACTTTTACCGCCAATTAATATAATATCATCCAGGTAACCTATTTTTAATCCCATAACAGTGAAGTGTTATTCGATAAATGGCAGTTTTTAATGTGATTTAACTAAACTACCAATGCTAAAGGATCTTTTTTTTGCCTATTTTGAGCCTTCTTGCTTCTTTCTGACTTTGCGTAGTCACTCAGTCTCACGGTATCCGCAAGAAGCACCAAAGTCTGCCCCGAGTGACTGCTATGTCTCTGAAACGCCTTCAATCGGCAGTTCCCCAAACCTCCATTTCGAATCCGGCAATTAATGTGCTTGACACCGAAGATCACAATTTCGAGGTATACTTTCGTAATTTAAAAGAAATACGAGGCTATGAATACCACACTGATATTCATCATACTAAATATGCTTACAATATTGTATAAAACTACACCGGAATTCGTCTTAAATTTGACTTTCTGTGCTTTTAAACCGATGGCATTGTAAAAATACTGACAGGTTAAATCTAACATACTTCTTTATCGAACATAGGCAGAGCCACTTTTCCGGATACCCACGTTGGATGGCACTGACGAAACAAGGGTTCAAAACACTGGTTTGGGTAAAGACACCGAAGTAAAAACCGCTCTGTTTGTGGAGGAGAACGATGAATTCGGCCTCGGTATGGAGGAGGTGTTAGTACGTATCCAATCAGCCCTCGAAGAAAGTCGTCGAATTCGTCAGCAGGTCTTGGGTGAAATTAACACTGAGGCTGAGCGGATGGATGAAACACTTATTACAAAGCCTGATTCTCCCGACATTCATCAGTAGGTGTAAATAACAATATCATAATGGAATCGTACGCACCTCAAAGCTTTACTTACTCCTTTATGCCAGATAGAAGCAATTAAAATTTGGGTTGCAATCAGACGCCATATTCTTTTTATTTGTGATATATAGGTAGTGGTTATTAAAACATTTCCCTAATTTAAACAGATCCAATGAAGATGAAGAACTTGGGGTGGAGAAAAAAAGCGACTTCACTATAAATCAGGCAGAAACGCAACTAGGTTCTACAATGAGTTCTCCACCTACGGAAATGCACTTCGGCTTGCTTGATGATGTAAACGGTCTTTTTGACGATGACTGTTGGGGCGCTTGTACAGACACAGATCTGGAAAGGGATGTCGTTATTGACAACGCTCTTTTTCCTCGTCACGTAAGTTTACTCTTTAAGATATCATATCTTCTCTGTAGTACAATAAAGGCAATTATGATGACTAGCTTAAAGTGCAGCAATTTGTTAACTTAAGGTTGATAATCTTTTGATAAAACTAAAACTAACTTCACTTTTGACCCATACTAAGGATGCATTGACCATTAAAATCATGAGTTGTTTTCTTGAACTGGTTCCTGTTTTTTGAAGAAATAGAAGCTGGCACAAAAAATGTCATAATTTGATATAAATGTATTACAGTAAATGCTTCAATGAAGTAGGGTAAATTCATGTTACAACAAGTATGTCAGGACTCCCAGATTTTCATGGAAACGATCCATCTAAGAAACTAATTTGACATTCGATCATAGTACCAGGGTAATTTTCTACCTTGTGCGGTAACGCTTCACGAGGAAAGCGTTTACCCACAATCCATAACTATGCAAAACCCTGTGCTATACAAGGTGAACTTCAACATGTCAAGCCGTAAGCAGTCCTCTTTGTTACAGAATGTAGCCACACAGTCTGAAGCCAATGTCAGCAACGAAGTTGAAGACCTTGACAACGTGGACAGGTCAGGTGGAGAGGTTGTCAAACAGACAAAAAAGTCAACTGTCGAAAATTCACCCTCACTACCTCCGAAGAGTGCAGCACTAGATCCACCTTGTGGTAAATTGTTTTTCACGAAGAAAACTTTACTAATTCTAGCTGTAGGCTGATCAAACAAACTTCACTCACGCCACCACTACACTTTGTTATAGGCTACCACGGACTGATTGAAATTTTATTAAAATATATGTTAACAGTATTTTTAGCATTTAGTCGTACTGACTTCTCCTTTCAATGAAATCTGGATCAAACTGATTTACCGCCTTGTAATTATATTTTGCTAGTTTTCGGCAAAATTTGGATGGTAATTACACCGACAAGTGATCACATTGGCTGGCTTAAATGATGGCGATAGCTTTTGACATGATACAGCATTATGCTACTCAATACGTATTCAGCATAACAAATACCATAGATTATATTTCATGTACCTTCATATAGACTCTCCTCTAAGTGCAGTTCGTCTTACCTTCCGTCGGTTGACCTTTCCTATGCAAATGTGGAATGCGATGGGCACAGTCATGACAGCGCTGGCCGCTAAGGAAAGAAAAAAATCCTCCCACCTTGCAAATCAACATCAGCGACAGTTGCAGCATGTCAGTAACATGAAGGGAGATGAAGGTAGTCTCAATTCTAGTGTCCATGCATACAAGATTGGATACGTAATTTTATCTTCATTTTTTGAGAGATAAAATTGAGGTAATGACCATGAGATGCTCTGGTGTTCACTTACTTTAGGAAATGAAACCCTATCTAACTTGCCTGCTTTTTTGGATTTGATTTTATTGGTCTGATATTTTAGATCGGAGGCCTCTGCAACGTCGAATCATGCTGGCGAATCAACAGCAGAAGCCACGATTCATGGATGGTGCTGGAGGAGTAATTAGGCTGAAAGATGGTTTGCAGAGGTCCAAAACTGGTCGAATTGTACAAAAAAGATCTACTGATAAGTCGCCAATCAAAGGGATGTCCATGTGGGCTACCTCTTAGGTTTCAGTGTCCTGTTTTACAACTTCATATCTATCTTGTGTCTTTTCATTTCTTTACTAGTCAAGCGGCAAAGGCTCCCAGTAACAAATCCTGGGATTTGTATCTAGAAATACTGGTTCCTACCGATCTGGTTGATGAGGAATCAAACACGGGTTTGTCTTTTCAACCCCTGATAGAAGATCTGACCCTCTGGTGCCAACGTATTCATCTTTGCCGAGGCATTTCCAAGCATTCTGCTCCTAATTTCCCTTCCACTTCCACGTCTAGTGCCCCCGTGGTCATCATCGTTCCACAGCGTGGTATGAATGGAGATAACTCACTACCACCGGAGGCTCTCGTTTTGTCCTCCAATCAAAATGATAATCTTGAAATTCTTCCAATCCGTTTGCAAATTTTTTGCAAACCTCCGCTTGTAACGCCTAATGGTCCAATAATTATGGTAGGTGTTAGTTGTCTGTTCTTAGGTTAATCTAACCGCTTAGATTATGACATTTTTCTTAAAACCTAGCTCGTTGGCAGCATCGAATTACCCTTCCATGCACTCATCTCCTCCCTCTACCACACCTCGCCTTCTAATCCTTCCGAACCGCCGAAGGCTTCACCAAAGACTCTTCGGGTGTGCATCGATTTTGCAGAACCAGTGAGGCAGCTTCTGTTAGAATTATTGGGAGAAGGGGATTCGGTGAATCTGTTGAAGAACTCCTTCGGTTTCATAAATGTAGAACCAATTTGGGCGACGTCAGTCAATAGTTCGATACCGCAGGTGGTGAGTAGTGAAACTTGAATTCCCCTTGAAGACATTTTTCGGGGGCACCAGTCTGTAGAGAGCTTTAATACTGGTGCGGGGAAGGGACTGAGGCTAATACCACGTAGTCAATGAGGGAAAACCAAGTTTATGCATCTTTCTTGTCTTGTTTTGAGCGCCGTCCTCTGTGTTCACGGGACGGCTACCATTCTGCATCAGCTCTCACCCTGAGATGTAATGGAAGTGGAATCAACTGAGACATGAAACAAAAATAAAATAAGACGTTTTTGTCTCAGCGAGAAGACTTTCTTGTTAAACGATAGCGATGCTTTCTTCAGAATCCGATGTCGTTAATGTTTTACACTGAAGGGGGATTTATTCGGAAGGTAGTGCCTAAGGTTGAGTGATTTTCTGCAACGGATGCATTTTTTATGTTAATTGCGTTCAGGAAGATGATCTGCTTTCATAAAAAGATTGAGTGCCTCATAAAGAGTTTTTTTCCTCAAACTACATATTTGCCGTTTCATCGCGACCCAGCCGAATATCTGAAGTATATCAAATTTTGTTATTCCCTTGTGCAGCAAATATTTTATGCATTTATTTGGCATAAAATAACTGGTCCTTGGTCGTTGTTGGTTGTGATTCAAAACTTAAAAGTTGGCATTTAACAAAAGTGAAAACGACTTGTGGTGCTTCCGGAATGACTCCTCGCGGATTCGGTCGTCTACAGCTGGTGTCCTTCGTCTGTAAAGTTGTACCATAGCATCTATCCCATGATGGTAAAATGTAATAGAAACGGAAGAAATTTCACACAATTTGCATTAGCAAAATTCATCTTCCTTTTTTAACACGCAATGGATGATTTAAAGACGTGATGATATTTTTTGAATTTCTCTTTGGAATTCCTTCACAAGCTTCTGTCCCAAGTTATTAGACCGGAGAGGTCGTATAACAGGGCTACCGTTCTCCATACAGGTACAGAAAACCAGTCCCATGCAGGAAAACTTGCTTAATCAAGGAGATTCCTTACCATCTACGAACCTGAAAGACGCCACACCTCCCAGTCCCTTTCAACTCGATGTTCTACTAAACGTTCGCGAAGCACGCGATCTCCATTCGCCCCAATCAAACGGTCGTCTGCAGCACTCCTTCCTCGTCATACGAATTCCGTGGTGCAGTGAAGAGACTCTCGTAGACCAGCGAATTGTCTACAAGACCAAACGCTTTCACTCCGCTATTTCGTGGGGCTCTGGGGCCACACCTGCCTTCCACTTCGGGCTCAGGGCTTCTGCTTTACTTTCAGAGGTGAGGCACAAGTGTATCTGACTTCTTCTATTGAGCAAATTTGTTTGTATAACCGTTGATTCCCGTAGGATCAGATGGTTCGCTTATCAAAGGCCTTCATCGCTGTTGAGGTGTGGGAACGACACACGGGTTGTGGAGCGGAGAGGGATGAGATTATTGGTCTGGCCAAGGTCATGACCTTGGGGCTTGCCTCGCTTTACCCATTGAATGTGTCCTCGAAGAGAGTAACCGAGTCTCGCGTAAGTTTGAAGCTAAGTAAACTAATGATAAATGATGTGAGTTTAGTGTTTGATAGTTTGGGTGATACTGCATATAGCTAAGCATCTCGTCGTCGATGCTATTGGAATTTGCTCGCGTTTTTTTTTCTCCCCCTCAAAGAAACTCGAATGTTTTGAGATTATTTATGCTCTTTCAAGATATTTTAACTCTTCTTTTAATGACAAAGGTATCATTCTCCGTGGACGTTGAAGATCCAATTTTTTTTAACTCTTTATGGAACGTATGAACGAGGTGAAATTTGTAAAGAATGTATACTTTAACTATCAACTGCTGATTCTCCCTCACTGCAGGTTCCCCTCCTTCAAGAAGAGGCCTGGCTCCAAGTGGCTTCGCCTTCAACGGGTCAGGTTTGTGGTCAGTTACGGACTCGATTTTCCGCTGGAACAGCCAATCAAATCTCTGTCTTGCTTGAGGTTGATCGAGAAACTGCAGTGGCAGGATGTACCGATTGGCGGTGCATTGATTTCATTCGATGGAAAGAGCCCAGTATCATAAGTGGTAGTCGTGACTCCTGTTGTTATTCGCGTCAGTCACATGGCAACGAGGAATATGATTGCGCATCAAGCCTTGAGGAACTGATTAGCATTTCTGGTGAGGAATACGCTCTAGCACCTATCCTTGTGCTGTTTATTTCTAGCGATTGTAGTTTAGTACACAAATATACTGAAATAATATGAGTAGTAAAAAGTGCGGGAATAATGGAATTGATTCGTAAAAACGAAATAAAAAACGAATTTAATCTCTTTTTTTGCTCAGTTAAGCACTCCCTGGACATAAGCCTACTCTCGCTGACAGATTTTCGTCCAAGTTTGTCGGAGAGCCTGCAGAAGGAGTTAGGAGCTGATATGTTTCTATTCAACGACTGCGATTGTTTCATCCAATATATGATCCCTAGTGGTAAGTCTCCTTGCTGTATTAGGTAGGATGAATGTTGCTTTCAAATATTAGCAATTAACGGAAAGTAGGATTCCTAAAGTGTCAGCACAATTTTTTTATCTAGTGTCATATTTGAAGAGGTATTGGCCTCAATTGTATTTAAAAACATTTTGTGGTGGATTATTTGTTAGCTACGTCTGTGTTTGTATTTTTTTGACTTTGACAGTAAACACACACACTAGTACTAGTAAGCTTTGGCTTTATTATCAACCGTCACCCATTTTTACTATTATGAACCTGAAGAAGTGATCTTCGGTACCATACTGCGGTGAGTGGATGGCACACGTTAAGACGTTCACAAAATCAGAGTTGTAAGAAATACTAAAAGTTAGAGCCATTCACTGTACAAGTTCTTGGAAATTTGTGTAACACAAACCATGAGCTTTATTTTGCCCTCTAGATCTGGAGACAAATTCCTCAATATTTCGTAGTCCCCTTCGACCACTACAACCACTTCTTCAACCCACAGACATCCGTCAGTCTCCTCTGTCTAAAGATGTAGAAAAGTATCGAAAGAGTTCAAATGACGAGAAGCCTACGAGGGACGTGCATAGTGGAGTTGAAGTGGAGTGGAAAGAAGGTTCCTTACACGAATCCCACTCCCACACCTTCGTCATTGAGGCGAGCAGTGAGAAGAATATCTTAAACAGCGCTAACCGTCTGGACAGTCTCGCTTTTCTCGTCTGGCTGGGGCGAGGTACCCAAAGTGTTGTAGTGAGATAACTAATGTGTTTGGCTTCTTTTAAAATAGTAGTACATTTTATTGAATAGATGTTTTACTTGGATGACGTACAATAACATCCTCTTCGATCTTCCTTTTTTGGGGGTGCTTAAACACTACCCATAAACTTAGAAAGACATAACGATTGTAAAGATTGAATTATCAGGTCTTATTCTAGACGCCAATTTTGTATTTGTCTCCCATTGTCGTATTCTGGTGTGTTGAAATGGTCTATGGAATGGGGGCAACTGCGGTGTGACAAATTCTCACTGCAGTGTATTCACTAAACTACTCGCATGAATTATTACCGATTTTGCCATTTTCTAGGAACGAAATCATCAGAAAGCGGAATTCCCTTTGAATTTTGGCTGCGCCTCTACTCTCCAAAGCTACGAGATATATGCGTTGCTCGTGGAGTGCTTCCATGGGACCTCCTGGAACATCATATCATGCCACCTCCTATAATTCCTTCTTCCATTAAGAGCCTAAAGAAACTCGACGATTTCTTACCAGAATGGAGTCGAGATCTTTCTCGGCACTCGTTATCGCTCTTCGATGTCCTTTCCAATAAGCTTTCGGCGCGTCTCTTTCTCAATATTGTATACAGGTACAAAAGTTTTGCACGCATACTCATTAAAATACTAAGATTGCCTAAAAATATGCTGCAAAAATTCTGACTCAAATCATGCAGATAAGTGAGTTATCTTTAAAAAATGTAGAAAGGCGTACAAGCCTTTGTGTAAACGCGAAAAGACCAGAAAAGCTAATGGTGCTAAAAAGTTCTGTATCATATGGATGTTCCTCCTGGTGCTCTCTGCTCTATTCTAAAATGATCAGGTGTGTGGTTATCACTTGCAGTTATCTAGTCACATTTAGCTACAGTAGTGTGCTTGTGAACTCCTTCTTGCAAAACATTTCGTGTGGATGTATTTGTCACTATTATCGGAGTTGGCTAGACAACACTTCATAACGGTTGTACATCCTTATGCAAACATATCGTCTTTGAAGTAGAGGCATTTTAATAACAACAAAGAATTGGTGGTAAGATTGCACTTCATAATGGTTTGTCGCATTTCAACTTTCGTCAATCAGTACTGGATAACTCTCTAACATCTTCGAAACGATCATCTTGTTGAATTCCGTATCGTCGAAGTCGACTGATGTGATAATAATGCATCTTCTATTTTAGGCTCAAAACCACCATTCGGCACCTTTCAGGTACAATTATCAATGATCCTGGCGAAAGCAGAGCCACTTGTGTTCTCTGTCATCCGCGCGCAGCACTCCATCTTGCCCCTTCTACCGCGCGCCCAGGCATCCATCTTCACGTCAATCTCCTCGCCTTGTCAGGTCTGAAAGCAGCCGCTTCTGGCCTAGGTGGAACTGCGCGCCTCCAACTGCGAATGCATTGCCTCCTCCTTCTCCCCCCCGCCAAATGTTTGCATCATGCTAATCCGCCTCGTCTTCTGGCTACAACGGTGTCCAAAACACCACTCACCGCGTTTCATGCAAGTCAGGAAGAACTGAAGATGCGGTTGGATGTGTTGCTTCCACTAGGATGGACATATACAACGTCTTCCTCTCATGAGGTTAGCTTTGGTAGGATAATTTTCCAACGTCTTCGTTAACGCACAGAAATGGGGAAAGTTGATCACCACAGCTTAAACGACCTCTTATTCTAGCATAGTACAAATTGTCATTGGCTTTTTGAAAATTCAGTTGCTACCTAAAATTTTCAAAGTGCACTTTTAGGCAAAGGTAGATCAAACTACTATTAACCGTAACACTAAAGCGCCAGTTACTAATTACATCCTTGCTAATAGTTTTCCATCGTTCAAATTCCATATATCTAATTTCTGTTAGGATGTGATGATATCTGTTATAAGAGCGAAAAATGCATATTTAGAGCATGTTTTATAAACCTGCTTTAATTCAGTGCCTGCCGCCTCATAAGAATGCGGGAGGGAAGGAAAATTTCACAAACTTTTCACTCGCCGAGGCGCTAGCTTACGGTCGGATGGAGATGGCTGACAGAGAGGCATGGCTTTGTGGACGCGTTAAGCGACCCTGTCTGGTGATCCAACTGGATGTCTGGGAAATGGAAGATGTAGATGATTCCAACCTCATCGAAGATCAACTCACCTTCTGGAGTGCGTACACTCCCGTCAATTATTACATATCCAATTCCCTCAAATAATCAAATACCCAGTTTTGTCTTTTCTGGTATTTTACATTAGCTTTTACTACTTCAAATAGGGGTGTTGAAGCGCGATTGATGTTTTTATGTTAGAGCTATTTTTGTGAAACTAAGACAGGATAGGTCAGGGATTCGAATGACGTTTACGTGATTTTTCTAGACCTCGTATTTCATTGGCTAGCTAGGCGATTATTAAACAGCACCAATTGATTAAATGAGCAACTTTATATAAAATAATCCTTTACCTCTAATTTTAACGCAGACATCAACTACGACATTGAAAGTGATATGAAAATGGGTTTGGCTGGTAACTTCTTTCCACTAGCCAGCTGTCGGGTGCCTCTAAGTGATCTTCTCTTCTCAGGTGTTTTAACACCTCGCTGGTTCACTCTTCTTCAAACTCCCTCATCACCATCCAGATTACCAGAACCGGTTCGTCGTTACCATTTGGCGGGTGCTTTTGAATTGTCTGCAAGTCTTGGGGCAGTATCGACACGAAGGAAGGTTCTTGAAGAGGTAGTTTCACAGGCTTCGCCGATGGCTCTTCAGTCTCTGCATTCTCTGGGGTTCGATCTGGCTGTTGGATCTGTTTCAAGGATCTGTTTAAGCCCAAAGAGTGCTGGAATGAGTGAGTAAATTTGATATCAAATATTAAGCTAACCGAGCGTCTAAATACATGAAAATGTTCCTCCTCCTTTGCAGACGACGAAAAACGCCAGCTCGCTCTCTACTTCTCGGCGGCTCATCTACCCACAGAAGAGTCGCTTTTAAGTCCAGACGAGCTGGAAACCTGTGAAGAACGCGGACTGCAAGGATACTTCTTCGCACGTGCCGTGATGGACTCCGACTTCCAGATGTCCAATAGCCATCCACTCCCACGAAGCTCCAATAAGTTGGCAGGCAATGGTGATAGAGGTGTTGTGATGGTATATGTGCTTGATTTTGTCTAGTTGATACTCGATTTTTGCGTCACTAAAAGACAATTCTTCTTCTAACATTCTTTCAAATCACACTGCAGCTTTTATTTCAAGGAATGCTGCCATATCAGTATTAAGTGGCCCGTTATTCTCACAATAGGACCTGCGTTGCCACCGAAACCTTTCCAAAAGTGGATCCAGCCTCCACTACTTTAGGTTTGGAATGACAACGCAGTAATTAGTTTTTCATTTCCTCAGCTATTTTACATAAATGCTATCTAAAGATTTGAAGATAAGGGTTGGTTATATCACCGTAAATAGCAATGAAGTACTGGCATAATGAATATGGCACTCAAAAGGCACGAAAATCCTTCCAAATCGCGCTTTTTTCATCACGTCTTTCATTCTGCCTATTTTAGTTCCAAGATTGCCTCACTTTCCGTGCTTCAATTACACCTCGATCTAAAAATGCGGTCTTGGAAGTGCAGATTTGGGCTAAATGGCTCTCAAGGAAAGATTCTTCGCCTCGTGCTAACTCTTTTGACACAATCGGGTCAGTGTTTCCATTAATTCTTGCTTGTTTGCCTGAATGAGTTAAGTAAATTATACATATACACCGAAAGATTTTAAAATTTGAATGGTCCGTAGTAGCCACCCCTAGCCTTTGCCTAATCCAGCACCATTTTCTTGAGTAAAGAGACCCCATTATGATCTAATGGGGAGAGGTTTTGTTCAATTATGGAAGTGCCTTTTGTCCTTCAATAAAGCTTACCTAAAACTGATTCTTTTAGAGTTCCAGCTCCACGTTTTCTGGGGTCCCTACAACTACCCCTCTTCGAACTCCTGAGAAGTGAAACATCTAAGGACCTTCCAGAAGCTTTCCACTGGTCATTCCTCCGAGATGACTCATCGTGGGATTTGACGTCAAATCATGATCGCTTTCCTGTCTATCCATTGTTTCAGCCTTCTGTGGATAACTTGAATGACAACTGGATTGCAGTCAAAATTTACAGTTCTCCCTTAGCGACCACAAAGGTGGATGTGCTTGTTTAAATTATTTCATTAGATTTTTCAAGAATTATTGATTTGGTCCGTCGATGGGTTTTTACATTCAATTTACTAGACGAATTTGTTTTAAGTGAGGAATGTTTAATGACTAATTATGTGGTGTTTGGTGGAACAATTTGAATATAGTTGTATCGAGTGGTCAAATAAGTTCTTCCGGTGTTAGGCACAACTCCCTGCAATGACAATTTAAACATCTAAGAACCCATAGATGGTACGGCAGACTATTTTGCTGGCCACTATTTTCCCCCTACTGGAGCCTGCCACGATTCGAACTAGTCTGCTTTGCGAATTTTGGATCCCTATTTCCCATCTTTACAAATGCATCATCATTTTATATCCAACTGATAATTTTTTTCTCAATTTTGTGCAACTTCTTTCCAATTTAAAAAAAATTCACTCATACTTTATTGGCTTATTCTTGTTAATACCTCCTTTGGTAATGAGTAATTCCCTGACTGACAAGTTTATTGGAGAGCTCCTATAAATCCCTACCTACTACGTTGTAAAACAAATAATAGTAAAGGATTACAAAAAGTGTATGATTTTGGCCATTCGCTTGCTTAACAGTACGACTTCTTACACTGACAGGAAGAACTGATGCATGACTTCAAAATCTCACGAGTTGGCACAATCACAGAACGCGGTGCTCTCGTCTGGTTTTCCGACGCTCAAGCTAACAAAAATCTGCCCGTTTTGTACAGCACTGTTGACAGAGATGCGTCTCCTACGAAAGTGGAATCGTTTCCAGCCTACGTACATCTGGAGCGCGCAAATAGACTCGTATCCGATGCCACGTGAGTACAATTTTGGTGGAGGACGTCAGCGAATCATTGTTATAGACGGTGACCACGATAAGGCGATTTGAATGCCCGTAGAACGCAGAGTTTTGATAAGATTTTAATTTTTTGGAAGGATTTACTTTTATATTGAAGTACAATGAATTTGCGAGCTCATAAATCCAGACCCTTTACCTTGACTGCTTTATGGGCCTCCGATTTTTCAAGGCCAATCTCAGTCAGGCAGTGGATAAGCAAAAACATAACGCGAGAAATCCTTTACGTGAAGCTTCTTGAGTTGCTCGACTGCGATATTTTGAAGATGGATAATGACTCGTCATTGCCAAGAGATTCGGGCCACTGTAAATAAATCCAAAGGTTTCGAAAACTTGGTGGATAAGCCAGCACCGAAAAGGCACTTATCTGCTCTAAACTTGTCCTTTGTTGCTCCGTCTCGAATGGGTGAGAAAAAAAAATGAAATTGCTTCTTATCCTTACTCAGTAAGTATATTCTGCAATGCAGCTGAGGGCTGTTGTTAGGCTGCATAGCTTTCTTAGCACTACTGAATCGGTTGCAGCGCAGTGGACATCCATCCAAGGCATCTGTTTGGCTGCAATACCATCACATTGAGATTTTCATGATCGGAACCCATCCCATCAGTACGGAGACCGAATCGTGTATTTGATCAGGGTAAATAATCTACTGCTGCAAAAATAATCCTTTTAATTCGGCTTTAGACGACTCGATCGCTCGAGTGTGGAGACCTTTGCGACTTTTGTGGTGGCTGATGAAAACCGTGTGGAGATGGGTGCACAACGCGTGGTTGTGACACCCCTAGCAAGCCACCGTGCCTCACCTGTCTGGAATTACCGCCGTTATGTCCGCCTGCCTCTTGCCCTTACCACCACAGGGTCACAGGTCCGTTTTCCATGAATTTTGCCTGATTACTTTTAAATGATGCGGAATGCCAGTTCTAAGAATCACTTGCCAAATATGTAATCGTGTCTATTATCTTCCCTGCTGGCTTATGGAGCTTTGTGTACTGAAAATAACAAAAAGCACTCGTTTGCGAATCACAAAACGATGTGTCCATTTCGATTATTCTTTCCCCTTTATGTACATAAATTCATTCATTTTTTTTTCACATCAGTTGTTGAATGGTTAATTTGTATTCCCGTTTATTAATGTCTTTGAGAGTGGATCGTCTTAGGTCCTACTGTTTCACCAATAAATTTTAATTATTTCGGTGACAGTTATTTCCCCCTAATACGCTTGCTATCTGGGTCTCGGAGGGAAGATTTATCGCCACACCACAGATGCTTTGTAGCCAAAAATGTGACCTCACTCGCATTTATTTTCCAGTCTAAGTTAAATGTGACCCCAAAAAAAGCATATTCTGCTTCCATCTTGGTGGCCTAAATCTGTCCGTAACACGGGGCCTGCTGCACCCATCGCCCATTAATCTGATAAGGATTGAATGTCACCTCTGTTTGACGTGTGACTTCAGATAAGAAAATCGACGCAAACGTGTTAAAATTGTCTTTTTTTGCAGGTTTCTCCATCATGTCATCGTGCAAAAACTCCAACACTATCGCCTCATTCGCAAAACAAATATTGCATGCTACATTTGGCCTGATCAAAGTCGAGATACTTACTTTCCTTCCCATAACGCGTAAATACACCGTTTGACGGTTTCAGCACCGGTGAAAAAATGTCCCTAACACGTAGTTGAGTAAAAGTGCTCACCGTTACAAGAGAATAGCATCCAGGTGTTGGAAAATTTACCCATGATACTCATACAATTACCAAGAAGAAAGTCGATTTTTGAGCCTTTTGTCTTGCTCACTTGAAGTTCTTTATTTTGAGGCGCAAATAGTCTTGAATCCAGTATTTTTTCTCCAACGCACCTCTTAATGACAAAAGAAGGTAGCCACAGAAAGCTTGTCACCGTGTTCGATGGTTCGAAATCGTTGCAGGGGAATAGTAAAGTAGCTTAACATGCACGTATCTTGATGGGAAGTATTCTCTACCATTCAGGGTTTTGTAGTGGACTTTTGGGAGAAAAGCCAAGGTGAAGCGCATCCACTACACCTGGGCACCGCGACGATGCAGCTCTCTACACTTATCCTGCCTCGCGCTGCTTCTTCCTCAGCCACCAATACCGCAATGGAGAAGGCTGGTGTCGGGCTGGAATTTGTGCGTGGATGGTACGAGATCCTTGACCAACAGGGTACCTCCAGGGGTCAGGTTCTCATGGCTGTCTATCCACTGGCGGAGAATGAAGAGAATCCGCACGTCACAAGACTCTGTCCACGTTTGGAGGCTCTGCTTGAACCTGGTAGTGCTGTGCGATTTCAGGTGGGTTTCGTGCAGTTATTATATTTGTTCGAGCATCTCGACGATCACTAACACCCGACATTAATGTCGAGGTCGTTGTTCTTCTGTGGAACGATGGAGAGGACTGATGAAAATATTTGCGCCCGTTAGGGTCTCACTCCTTCACTGGTCTCCATAATAGTGAAGCGCCAAATGCATCTCTTCCTTAAATTTGTTATTCGGACACCAAACAGACGTTACATTCTTGCACTCCCAAATACAACTTTTGTGAGGAGAATGCAAACTCTGCCTAATTTTCGAATATTTTTTGTGATTGTGAATTAGCAGAAAGCTTAGAAAATTCATAAAGCGTCTTTTGCGAATTTATGCTCAAGTAAGCTGTGCTCCCCCCCAGTCGAGTCGCATTTTCTTTTGCTGGTTCCTATGTTTGCCTGTTAAAGGAGATACCAGTTGGTGCACCACCCATTCACCGCCGTAAATCGCCCAAGTTTGACTCTATACCTGCACTCACAGTCTCTCCGCCGTCCTCCGAAAAACGAGCTTCCCCTTCCAACTCATCGCAGAAGTTAACTGGTTTGAGAGAGGTTGAACAGGGCCAACCCATAGCTAGCACGTCTTCCCTCCTCACCGCGCTTCAGTGAGTTGACACATTTTGAACTATGAACACAAAGCATACAATCGCTTACTCTGTTGTCCTTTACAAAGGTCAAGATTGGACGAACTGGACGTTCAGAATGCTCGTTTTAAGCAGAAACTCTTAGAACTTTCTAATGAGCCTCGTGAGGTGGAGGCAACTCAAGCTGAATCTCCACGCTCAGAACGACCTGGTAAGGGATGTAAGATGCACAAAGTCTCCCCCGATCCATCCCAAAATGAACAGAAAGAGGAGATCCTTCCCCCCTCTCCTTATCGCACTCAGTATAGCTCCACCACTGATAACTTCCTCTTCCTTTGTGGGACCGGTGACAACAACTCCAAGATTCGAACCGCCTCTTCAGCTTCAAGCATCACATCTAAATCGGATTCTTCTGATGGTAATTTATTCTCTCCTAGTCCACAATCCATGTATTCTAAGGAATGATTCTAGACGAAGAAGAAGACGAGCAAGCAGAGGTGCTGATAATTGAAGGCGACAGCATGGATGAGTGCGAAGAAATAGAAGAGGACAGTGTAAGTGAACCTGAAAATCAACCCACCTTCTCTGAAAATGGTTAGTCAAAGCACTTTCTTGAAATGCCATAGTTTTATCAGAACTACTGGTTTTTTTTTCACCTTCTCCATGTAGATAGTAGTGAACAAAAGGAAACGGGGGCTAGGCAGCATAAAATCATGGATCAAGAATGCACAGAGACCGGACACCTTCCACTGCCGCGTACTTCAACATCCAAGTTGCCAGGAAAGGAAGCGTACGACGATGACCGAACAAGCCTTGCTTCCTCCTCCTCTGCGTCTACAATCGCCTCACTCGGTACCCAACTACTACTGAAGGAGCATCTCGGTGAGCCAACTGGAAGTAAGTTATTTAGCAAAAATGTCCAATCCACGGCACAAAAGGAGGGAAACGACTGTCCTTCCACGTGGTCGGCATCAAGTACAGACGTGGAAGAATATCTGCAGCGTTTCCGGCAAGATTTGACAGATCAACCGAAGTTTCCAACGATAATGCCTAGTCCAAGGAAATTAGTAATTTCCGAGGAAGAAGCTGAGACTCTAACCTCTCTTCAAACTCATGCCTGCATCGCCCGTACAATATCAACGAGAAGCACAGAAGAGTAAGTGATAGACTGTAATTGCCTCACCCCTCTTCTAGCCGAAGAACTGAAGCTGATGTAGAGTCCGCAGAATACGACGAACCAACAGGAGTTGGTGATCTGTTGGACGAGGATTCCGCATCGGATAGTGCAACCATCTCGATGAAACCACCCAGAAAATTTATGCCCAATTGTTCAGATGATGCACCATGGAGGGATGCCAACGCTCCTGTTTCACACTGTCACCTGCAAGCCCTCAAACTAGCTCGGAAGGCGGCGGAGTCCGTAAGGCTTCAAAAGCCTCCCAGAGTGAACTCGCCATCACGCCTCTTGGGTCAAGAATTTATCGAGGTGAGGAAAATCTCGTGCAACATTGAAATACCAGAACTCTGTGGACTGGGTATAACTACCTCGTCTGACACACTCTCTAGGATCCAATTCGTCAACGAATCCACGCAAATTTATCTTCCCTGGTTCGGAAGACCATTTCTACAACAGGTGATCGTTTGCAGCGGTCAGAAGCTACGGCGGCAGCAATTTTAAAGTCGACGTCTCAGGAGGACACAACGATGGCATCCACGTCGACTTCTCAGCTCTCTTCCTCCGCCACTGCGGTCCAACTTTCGTCCCGTTCACTGGCTCGAGCAGCGCGTATATTTGAGATGAAACTGTGATGTCATCTTATGCTGCCTTTCAGTTCCTCTATCTGTAACCCAGACTTAACCAATGGTGGTGGAGGTGGTGTAGTGGTGTGAAAATTCATTTTTTTAAACAAAAAGATGCAGAATAAATTGTCAATCACGGTAATAACAAAATACGAGGGTAGTTTTTTGTGCCAATTGGGGACTTTTGAGATTAGCAAGAAGTCAAACCCATTTATAGGAGCCAAAATTGCAGTTTTCCAGTACATGTAAAACTAACGCTGATGTGGGATTTGCTAATACGGTTTTGACCCTTTTGGAATAACCCGCTTAAAGTCGTCTTAGTATGTGATTGTAAAATGCGAATCCTCCTAGTCATGTTTCCCATTTCACCAAAATGAAGGGGGGGGGGGGGGCTTTCGGGTGTCGATTAACCGTTTAAAGTGCTAAATGTCCTCAAAAATGGCTGCTGACGGTACTGATATGCCTTACTTTGACCGGGCATCCAACCAACGTTTTCTGCTTGAAGTCTTCTGAAAGTCCAACCTGCAGTTCGACCTTGGCCTAAATGGCTTGCATATAGGTCTGCTAAAGCCGCAATTGCGACAGATTCGAAACGGTTGTGATGAAACCACGCAACAAAATCAAGAAAATTGGTTGGTTAAAGTTGACATGATTATGCAATAATGGGACGACAAAAAGCAAAAAATCCTGTAAGGGAAACAATGGTCTAACTGCCCTGTTCAGATTTCCGCTTAGAAACATGCTAGCAGAGGGCAGATTTGATTTCATCTTGGGACGAATAAGCTTCATCCGGGAATGGTCAGTAGCCCCCAACATTTTACAGATCTATGAATTAGAAAAGGGCTAGTAATTACGATGACGGAGACACATGGTAAGCTGCAGGGAATATTCTGAGTGGAAAGTGCAAATAAATGCTGTGGGGCATGGCCATCGAGCGATTACCGGTTTGACTCAAACCACTTTCTGGTCCAACCACGACCTCGGGCAAGTTTTTGCTGTTTGTGAAGAAAGAGCGATAGCGAAAACCCGTATACATTAACCAAAGCAAACTACAATTAACTAGATATTTTTATATTGGGGCACAGGCCCAAATCTTAATAACCAGTGCAATCCCAACTTTTACAACCCCTGGTGGGTGTTGCTCGGCTGAGAGATGAATCACGAACAACGAAAAAGAGTTCTTCATTCGTAAATACACGTGCTTATTTCGAGGGCATTCTAAATATGGATGGCATGAAAGTACGGGCTAGCAAAGCGCAGGCTGGTTCGCAAGTCCATCGCTTACTGAGTTCAAATCAGCATATACCGAGAAAAATCACACCTTTTGATAAGCTTAAGGTAAATTCGCGAAATGAAAAACATTTTTATAAGTAGTTTATAACTAATAAAGGTGCAGTGTGCAGAAGCAAGTACACTTCTCAGCGCCCATCTTACCCTAGACTAATGTAGCGTCCCGAGACTTCCCTGAAGACGAACGAAGACATAGTACTCGGGCAGAATATATATACTCAGCACGGAGAAGGTATTTGGGCTACTGGCATAGCCCAAAGGCCGGCCTGCCTGGCACGGTGCTAAGATCAACCCAAAAGTGGCTCCTCGCCAATACCGATGGATAAACAACCATCACATTACATTAACACTTTTATATCTTTAAAAGGAAACAAACAAAATAAAAATTTTGCCATCTGATGTGCAACTTTTGGGACAACGTAAACAATTTGTATTTCGGCCGCATTTCTAGACTTCCTTACCTAGGTTTTATCCTTATCACACCCACCATCAAAATTTACGTCAACATATCCAAGAGAGCCTCTTGATTTCGCAATACTTTTTACATAACGCGAAGATTAGCCGCGCTGCAAGTGGTAGTAAATGTAACACATAGAAACCTCTCCGACGTCGGAAGAAGCCACTATACTAGAACAGAAGATACACATTCTACATCCAGAAGGCATTAGTACTACTGGGATGGTCAGAAGGCCAGCCTGCCCTGCGAGGTAGTCAGGCCAAGTGACTCTTACCACAATCGACCACTAAACCAAAATCTATCTGCCCAACACTACTTCCTAGAGCTGCTTATAGGCAACAAATCATTTATTTAACTGCTGTTCACCGGGTCGGTTGAGGTGCATAAACGTGTACTGTTTTGCAGAAGACTTATAGGTTAACTTCACTCTCGACCTTCATAAAACGGGGCTGATTAAGGTCATTTATAATGGTAATCTCCTTAACTTGAACAAGGGTCAGGGAGTGTGCATTGTTTACCCTCTTCTGCTTTAAGGAATTTTGAAGACTTCTTCGTTACATCTTACGTCAGAACTGTTCATAAGCCTTCTCGTGTTTGTAGTAGGCACTCTGGAACACTATCGATTGCTACTCCTGTGTTTTGTAAGAAAATAAGGGGAGGTATTCTAAATTTACGATCTGTGAGCATCTTGAGCGGTGAAACACCGACCGATGTATGGACATCCAAGGCTTAAATCCGTCTTTTGATTGCGCATCCGCAGCGAAAGGATTCAATAGTCGAATGAGAGTGCGATTCGTACTTTTCACCTGTCCATTACCGTGAGGGTCTTTAGGGTGCGGAAGGTCTTGCATAGCTCGGTAAAGAGTCGACTGCCAGAATTAGAGTCTTGATTGATATACACCGATTCGGGCACTCCAGGTTGACATGTCTTTGCCGATTGAAAAAACTAAGGCTACTGTCCCAGAGTCTCGTGTCTTCATGGGTTCTACCCCAGCTACTTTCGTGAAGTAGTCTGCCATAACATAAATACATCGGTTCTTCCTCTTGGTGGGTGATAGAGGGTCCATGATGCCAATACCCACCCTTACTCTAAGGTATCCAGTGGGTACAGGTTGCAAAGGTGCAATCAGCACGAGGCGAGACCTCTTGAAAGTGCTGCAGGTGAAGTATGTTCGGCAGAAATTAAATGCGACTGGGGCGAGCAAAAGCTACCAGTACCTTTTGCTCGAGGCATCTACCGTCTTCTTTTTACCCACGTGCCGCAGTTGTTCATACAACTCCTGGATAACTATTTGTACATATGAACCTGGAATCGCAAGGCGCTTAGGAATCGTGACGCCTCGGTACGGTAAAAGCTCATCCTCTGGAGAGAGTTCTGATCATCCTTGACATTTTCTTCTGGTAGTCTTGATCGACTAGGTCATCCCCCCTCCGCTGTCATTATAAGAGGATGCAGAGTCTCCCGTATGCCAGAGTCTTGTCGGGATTGGGACTCTACGCGCCCCTCCAACAGCGTTTCTTAAGACCGCTCTACAATATGGTACCCGCTACATCATCACCTGTTTCAGCCGCGACTGATCTACGATACAAAGCATCTGCACTACAGTGAGCATTTCCTTTTCTGCACTGTATTGTGAAATCATACTGTTGCACTTCCAAGTACCAGGGTTCAACAGAACGGTTCAGCTCTTTAAGCATTTTCAACTGAGTCAGCCAACTATACTCTTCCTCGCCATGGGGTAATGTCTGTAATGTCTCATCATTGTAAAAATAGCGAATAGACAACTCTGTCGCACTACTTTGTCTCAGTCTTTTGCTGAGTCTGGGGCCCGCGTCGTCCATGACTTGCTCTCTTTCCTTCTTTGTTTCTTTGTGTGAGTACACACCCACAACTGCATCACCAGCTTCAGCATGCAATGCAAACGGTGGAGAGTTCGATTCGAAGTTGGACAACACTGCAGTCCGTGCGGAGCAGAGCATTCGTTTTGGTTCCTTTAATGCTTCATTATGATCTTTCTCTTGCATAAAATTGTTTGCCTTATTTTTGGTCAAATTACGCAGAGAGCTTACGATCTCTGCAGAACCTTCAACAAAACGTCTGTAGTAACCTGCCAATCTTTGGAAATTGCTAAGTTCCGACTGGATGGTTGGTGTTGGCTAGATCCTCACCTGTTTTTACGGTCTTCGCTAACTGCCATCCCATCCGAGGAGGCAATGTACACCAAGAGGTTGGGCCAACGCAACAGAAAACGGCATTTCTTTGGGTTAGGGGCCTGCCCCTGTGTCTTGCAGGTAGTCCAACACTGGCCTCAGATCGGCATTATGCTCTCAAATACGAGAATGTCAACAAGATTACCGAAGAAGTGAAAGGGTTGGTTACTAATATGAAACGAATGAAGGGCAAAATAACCGGTATAACCTCCTCCTTTCATCACAGTACTACGTCGATAACCACCATTTGCATTGCTGTTGCTGCCCTCACCAACACCATCAACAAAAAATTTCGTTAAACAACCTGTTAGACTGCGGCGAATTAAACAGTCTCATGACTCCTACAATCTGTATAAAACGGTGGAGTGGGAAAAAATACAAATAGTCGCTTAAAATATACCGACCTCATAAGCCTAAGTCGGATTTCTGCTTGGATTGCATCGCAGTCGCATTTAACGTAGGGGATTAGCAGAGCTTTTGGCAAAGCCAATGGTCCTGTTAAAGTTGATATGGATGTGGATGCTGTTACAAGGTTTCCCAATGCGGTCGCGCCCTTTGGCCTCCCGTTTTGTTGCTGATGCGCTTGTTGTTGTTAAGCTCTTTCAAACGCACCACGATCTTTGGAATGATTGGCTTCGCCGAGGAACTTTCGCACAATGCAATGGGCGACGAATGACCCGAATGAGTCTCTCTCTCTGAGCCGATGAACGGGATCCGAACCCACACAAAGCGTAACAACTGAAGATATTTTGTAGACAATTGATTGAGTTTTGAGGCTTATTCAAAATTAGGCAATAAACGGATGCTACGAATACCTCTTTTTGTAATGTATGCATGACCCACTCAAATTGGTAGCACGACACACCCCGAAGAACCAAAAAGGACTTATCAGTGAAAAAGATATGTAGTGGCATTTTGATGATCTTTCCCTTCTCCCGCCCGCGAACCTTCAGGCCGATAATTCAATGTTCCTGTATGTGGGAAGGTATTTGATGCCAACGTCACCGATACATCCCAACAAGTAAATCTTATCCGTAGCTCCGCGCTATCTGTGGGCTGCGTTTGGAAAGGGCAAATGCACCGACGATTATCTCCTACATGTCTTGAATTCACCATTTGTGCTGTAAATGAGAATGCAACATTTAAGTTCCGTTGAGTTTTCTTCAGAAGTAGGCAGATGAATGTTAAACGCATTTCAAACTATTGCGACTACTCATAAATAGTTAGCTATCTTAAAATCTCAACAGCAACTTTCGTCCTTAATGGTAGCAGTGTTAACAACAGAATCATACTGCATCCATGCATGCCTTGCTAAAACAAGTCAAATATTACCAAAAAGGCACTTTCGACTTCAATTTCGAAACGAAAGAAACTAATGTGGACTAAGGACACCTAGTTTTTAAGCCGCGTTGGAGCCGAATATTTCGTATTGCCGATAATGTGTTTCGTTACAGGATGACTTTCGCAGTCGTATCGGAATCGAAAGTAGCTGGCTTTTGCAAGTGAGAATAAAGCGCATTCGCCTCGTTACATACTCCCGAGGGACCGTATCTGAAAAAGAAAGTGTTCGAAACTTCACTAATTAGATTCACAACATG